>NW_024719665.1:3086395-3127344 GCF_018991925.1 Homarus americanus | reverse complement strand
GGTGGTGGTAGTAGTGGTGGTGGTGGTGGTGGTGGTGGTGGTGGTGGTGTGGTGGTGATGATAGTAGTAGTAGTGGTGGTGGTGACGGTAGTAGTAGTAGTAGTATTATAGTAGTAGTACTGGTGGTGGTAGTAGTGGTGGTAGTAAAAGGTGCTGCCGTGTTGTGTTGTCTGGCATCATTAAGAGGAGGAGCTGGTAGTGGTACGGTGGGAGCCGTGGATATGGCGGTCATGAGGTAGTGGTGGGAGGGCGGATATGGGCGGTCAGTGAGGTAGTGGTGGGGAGGCATGGATATGGGTGGTCATGAGGTAGTAGGGGGGGTATAATGAGGGTAGTGGCGGTGGTGCTGCAGAGACAAGTAGGGAGGAAGTGCTGAGTGTAGAGGGAGTAAGAGGTAACAGGTAAAGGAAGAGGTGGAAGGTAAAGGAAGAGGAAGAGGGAGGAGGAGGAGGAGGAGGAGGGGGAGAAGGAGGAGGAGGAGGGCCCAGGATGGAGTGGTGAAGCCGTGACCACATCAGCTGACCTCTGGCCCACCTGTACCTGCCTCCACACACCGCCTCCCTCACTACCTCCTGTGTAATGAAAGGAAAACCCAGTAATTTGTCAGAAAAAGAGAGCGAGGGAGGAAAGGAGGGAGAGAGATACGGAAGGAGGGTAAGGAGGGAAGGGGGAGGAGGGAAGGATGGTGGAGGAAAGGAAGAACGGAGGGGGGGGGGAGGTGGGAGAGAAAATGAAAATAAAAATTGACGACAGGTGGAGTAATGACCAACAACACGGGGGGGTGCTCTAAGTCTTCCCAGGGTGGGGAGTTCATTTGTCTCTGTAGGTTTGTAGTTTGCGGCCAGTCTCCCTCTCTCATACCCACCCACCCATACCCCCCCTCACTATCGTATATCACACACCCACTCCCTGTCAGTATAGTGTATAAGTCCATTACGCTAATTAAGATACCTGAACATCTTAAGTAAGGTGACCTATTATCAGAGTACGATGTCTTAACTCTTTGATTACTGAACCAAAAGAGAGAGCTGCCCCCCCCCACCACCAAAAAAAAAAAGTCATTGGCTAAGTTAAGATGTAACTGACAAAAATGTATTCCTCATGAACGAAAATCACTATCAGTCAGGTCAGGAACGGCGGAAATTGAGCTAATTAAATGCAGATTAAACCATGTATTATATGTGTTTTGTACTCGGCAGCTTCATAAACTTTTGTCAAGGAATATTTAGAGTATGCAGTCGCTCAAAAACTTAATATTTACAAAATTGTGTTGAGAAAATAAGACGCAGACGAAGGATCTTGACAACCCTACCGAGACAACAGGAGTCGTAGTGTTCATTCTGAAATAAATCGACCTTCTCCCATTCCAAGTAAAGATAGTTTTTTGAGTGACTTTATCAACTTCGTGTTACAGGTTCAGGAAATACCATGTGCTAGGATTAAACCGCACTGTCAGCTATGATTTAAACGGGGGAAAAACACAAGTACAAAGCTCTTGCATTTATATAAATTTGCAACAGATGGTAATATCATAAATTTTGGGCAGTTACAACTCTGACTCTTAACTTTTAGATGAGGAGATAAAACATATAACACACACACACACACACACACACACACACACACACACACACACACACTAACACACACACACACACACACACACACACACATGCTCGGCGCAGAATACTCCGGCTACACCAACGCTCTCTCCACCCTGGAAATGCCATCCCTCAGTGACCTCCACCACCAAGCACTGGAAAGGTTTGGCCGTGGACTACTGCACCACCCTCGCCATCGCCACCTTCTGCCACCTGCAGCCCCCCACCCAACTCGCGCAGTCCGCCACTACAACAAAATTCAGCCCATAAGAGCCCGCACCGATAGATATAAGAACAGCACCATCCCATCTATTGTTAAAATAATAAACAACTCCTGATTTATGTACTGTACAGCCCTGTAAATGTATTCAATGCATATTATATCATTATGTCTAAATCAAATGTAAGTCTGTATATTTTCAGCCACCGGCTGCAACTCTATTAATAAACCGTTTATTATTATTATTATCATTATTATTACACACACACACACGTGGTCAACAATAAACAATTCTTATTTAGACTGAGATATTTCACAACGTTCTATATACAGGTGTTTACTAAGTCTCTTTTTGTTCGTGTTTATGAAGGTATTTGAGGCAGCTACGAGTCCAGCACATTGGTGTGTATTCCATAATGAACTGCACATAGCTGTACGCTTGACCATGGCTCTAGACTAGACAGGCAGAGTATTGTAAAATAACTACAATTCCACCTGTTAGTATAAGGAAAATGTAAGTGTAAAGTAACCACAATTAGGATTGATGGAGTGATAGTATAAGGAAAATACCACAACGGACATGGCAAAAGACCTCAACAATTATATGCAGGAAATGGTCAAGTTAGTAATGATGTTTTGATGGTATTATGTCCTCAATGGGACTTCTGTGTAAACACTCTCGTTCATCACTGTTTTGTCATAGTTTGTGTTTTGTTGTTAAATGCAAAATATATATCTAGAGAAGAACAGAAATTCATAAACAACTCTGAAAAAATGTTTGATGGTGGTTGGGTTTACGGGTTTGGTATATCAGATGCAGTACTGTTATCTTAAATAATACTTATAGTGGAAATTACACGTTGATATTACAGTAAAGAGAAGCGAGTTTATGTTGAAGGTGAGAACAATTTATACGTCAGTCCCGTGGGTTGGTCTTACCTGGGGGAGGAAGGGGAGCTGTTGAGACGTTAATTCCTGGTAAAGACGTATTTTTTTAAGGGGGGGATATAACTTTCTTACGTTGTTAAAGGGTGTAGCAGCGAGGCAGACCAAATGTACACATGCTTCAGTAATGCGGGAGAGATCAACATTGTGTCTGTGTTATATAATAAGTTTATCAATGTTTACTTCAGCCATCAAGATCAAAGATACTCGGACAGTTTGGATATCATGTAAGAGAATACATTTGTACATATTCACTTAAAAGGTTGTATGAGAAGTGATTTATGAAGGTGCGTAATGAGGTGTTGGCTGTGTGGTGTTTGTTATAGTGGGTCCCCGGCGAACGGTCAATACCTCATTATCAGAGGTCATCGGACCGCCCACAGGCACCCTGCGGCTCTTACCTGCCGGCACCCGCCTCTCACCAGATCTTGGAGGATAACGCTAATTACTCACAGGTGAACACTCGGCGCAGAAATAGTGTGAGACGACTTTAAGGAATTGGTCATTAATTAGAACTCCTATAAATGCCCTCAACTAACTGCTGAAACACCTGACGCCTTGTCTAGTGTAGAGAGGACGGCGAGAGGGAGGTGTTCGGAGGCGACCAACCACCGTCTTAAGCCTACTTACCGTACTTAACTATTAATACCTTAATATAATCAACTAATACCATTTATGTTTCCACCACAAAAGTTGCTGCAACAAGAATATAAACTAGAAAAATAAATAAATCTCTACAAAGAGTTTATTACACGATATTTATGAAGGCAGGACAAGAGCGGCAGATGGCTGGTGAGTGGAGGCTCTCGATGGTAGTGAGGAAGTTATGCATGACGGGTGTCATAACACACTTGACCTCTGTGGGCGGGGCGGGTGTCCCACGAGGTGGTTTTCATGAATTCCCCCAGGAGTGTCTTGCACCTGTGATTGGCCAAGGTTGTCGTGTTCAACTAATCATCCTGTCATTTACCGGTAGGTTTACGTCCGCCCAGTTCATCCATCTGTGAATGGGTACCTAACTACAGTATGCAGTGGAAGAACGATTGATCGGGTGCACTCCCAGACACACTACATCCTGCTGTACAGTGTGTTGGCCTGCACTGCCATATAAGAACTAATATGAAATATTTATAGTAATTACTTTGTCATATTCACTAAAATACTACTAAACAAGGATACATAAACCTCGTGGCCTTAAGAAACAACAGATATACCAAGTATAATTCACCTGCGCAGGTGCACTATGTTGACTGTCGCAGTAAATCTACATTGTCTTATTTAAAAGCAGTCGTTCCTCGCTTTTCAACAGGTCATTCTTACAGTTCTATCTCCCCTCAGCACACAGCTCTTTTCTCTGATATTTGTGCACATCATCTTACGAGCATCATCCTAATGTGGAGACAATCAGCTGTGATTCTCATGATAATTCACAGGAAGCTGACAGCTACCAACCTCAATGCTTAAGGAAACTACCAGCACTAAAGTAATTCGTGTAGCACTACAATTCGCAATATTCTCACAAACACGCAGCGTTGGTCAGCTCTGCGTGACAATCTTCTCTACAAGGTCGTTCACTACACATGTTCCCCGTGACAACTGACAACCCAGAAGAAACCTGAGGAACTCTAACAGGTCATATCTAATAATGCCATCCAAGACCCTATTGCTGTGCTGGTAACTAGTTAAATGAATCCTAGTCTTAACGGGTTCCAATGACAATGGGCTCCCGTCCTAATGGTTAGGTTAGGCTGGCACCTGTTAGGTCTGATGCCCCTGTGAACTGCAGTCATTACGCCTTCTGATGCCTTCACACACTCTCTCACCTTTCCATAATTTAAAGAATCTGTCGAGTTCTTCACATCAGTATCTGCTTCACGAGTCACTATGAAGAAATTACTGCCTGAGAGAGACCAGGTGACACCATCTGTTACTTACACAACGTCATAAACCTTTTTCTAGGGTGTGGTTTTGTCCGGATGATTTCATTTTGGGGAGTCATTTAGAAAAGTTACGGATATGTGAATGTGACCAGGGAGACGACATTCTCCCTTGGGGGGAAAAAAAACCTTAGTCAATTACACAGAAACAAATGGGAACCGATGTAAAACCTCTACTTTATGTCAATTCTGTCGACGCTACTTTGTTTATTGGTAGTAGCTTCCCTCACACTCTCTCATACACATACACACAAACAAACATGGACACCAATATGCCCTGCAGGTTACGGTTGGCTTAAATAGAGATGATGCCTTCCTCCACATACCACTGCATCTAACAGGGACATCAAATATTACTGGGTGACTCTTGAGACGACCTGAGTGGTGGTGCAGTGGTGAGCACCTTACTGGGAGTAGCGTCTCGCGCCCTCCACCACTTACAGAACACACCGCGGCCAGAATCCCAAATATTCCTCTGATTAACGAGAAGGTAACATGCGTGTCGCTATTCGGGTGATTGTGATCTTCCACTTATGGTCGGGTAATTGTCGTCCTGTGATAGTGTTCGTGGTAGTGGTGGTAGTAGTGGTCGTGGTGGTTGTTGTGGTAGTCTGATTGTGGTCCCTGATGGTGGGATTGTTACTTATCCCGGTGTAATACTGATCTGACGCTTGTTGTCTTATTAACTCCATCTTATTATCATAGGTATCTGGTGATGGTTCAGCTGAGGGTTATGTTCCGACGATTGGGATTTTAGCGGCGGTGATCGAATGAGTTGTTCAGTGATGACGGAGACCTTATGATACAAAGTGCTGTTCGACCATCTACCCGAGAACAATAAGGGTGGTGTATGGTGTCTGAGTGTGTGTTACCTCGCCGCAAGAGTGTGCCGATCATCTCGCCTCACGTGTAGGGGACATGTGTACTGTGATGTTCATTTACTATTGAGATAAATACTTAGCCATAGGGGATGTTTTCACTAGTGTACCAGCAGGTGTTGGGCTATCCACGAGATGATTATATATACAGTACAGAAGTATTTGGTGGTATCAAGTGTATGGAGTTTATTTTGTGTTATGGTTTACGAGATCGAATAATACAAGATCCCTATAAGACATTTTTCATATTTTAGGAGGGGACGGGAGGGGGGGTGGCGATTTTGGAGGCGAAATATAGGCTACATATGTGTGTATACAGACGTATATATCTAGATATATCTGGATGTGTTTGTGTGCGTGTATGTACGTACGATCAACTTAGTCATCTATCAAGAGAGTAACTTCAGGACACCCAGAGTTAACAGTGCATGGTGAAGGTGACACCAACGAGCAGGCAGGACGCACGTCGCTGCGGGAGGGTAGTGGAGGTAATAATAAGACGCGCAACACATGGCTAAAGTTGTCTTAATACTGACAAAGGAGACAAGTGTTTGATGCTGACACAACACTAGAGTCATAAATCCTGTGTGTGTGTGTGTGTGTGTGTGTGTGTGTGTGTGTGTGTGTGTGTGTGTGCTATGATATGTTTACAAATGATGTCTGATGAGAAATAACAATTTTACGGTACAATACATGAACTAATTCGCATTATGTTATATCAATAAATGCAAAATGATAATGATTATCTAAAAATTAGACGCCCCATTTTATATCACCCTTACGCTTACTTAACCTAACCTAGCCTACCCTAACCTAACCTAACCCTCCAAGTAGTGTTAGGATGGTTATTCTTTATTTGAAATAAGCTAGTGTGTTTATTCTTCAGGTGATCTAAGGTTCTCCCTCTTTGGTAAAAACATCTGTTACGGTTTAAGATTCAATCAGACGACTCTCCCTGGAATACACCCACAGAAGGGGAGGGTCATGCTTACACTGGTCCACTGTGATCCATAGAAACAGGTAGGATTGATGAATGAGAGTTTTGATTGGCTGACTAAATTAGACCTTGTGATATGCTCAAACAAGAATAGATGGTGAACAATATGGTGAGTCATTGTTGCAGCGGCCAAGTCATTAATGAAGTTACAGCATCAGATGAATGAATGGTAGACTCGGGACTGTGCTTATTGGCCATACACGTGAAAATAATCCCAAGAATAGTAATTATCATATAATATTATAGCTTCTATAATCTCTACTTGATAAATCTGTATTGCCAACCAATAACAGTGTTGATGGCTCAAGTACAAATAACTCATTAAGCTGTTCCATATATTAATTATCACTAAAATTAACAATAAAAATAACCATATACTTATTAAATTCTATAAATGAATACATAACCAATTTCATTTCCAATAAATTGTAGTAAAAATACAACGTACACCCAAGCGATAATTTTACTGCGTCCCTTTGATTAGCAACTCGGCAAAACAGACGGTCTGGCTGCATCAATCCATACCTGTGGACGTGCCCGAGCCTGACAACAAGGGAGGGACCAGTTTACACCACTCTCACCTAGCGGTCCTTCTCTACACAATTCCCATTCTCTTCCGCTTACAGGGTACACTACAGAAAACGCGACACTCTTATGAAAACGCAAGCCATTTGGTCATAGCATTAAGATTCTAGACAGTGAATAGTGTTAAGTCCATTATATACAGTCTTTGAAAATAGTACGCATAAGGAATGAAATTTTTGGGGTGATATTTCAACCTACGTCATTCACTCTAGTTAAGTTGAAATATATATGTTTGTGCTCAATAACTGATGATACCAAGATAGTTATCAGAAATCCGGTCCTCTGATAAGATATAATTGTAAGGCGATGAAGAGTGTTTGTTATTTTAGTGGATATAAAATAGGGATAAAATAGAGCATGGTGGAGTCAAGCTGAGAGGCTACTCACCTGCCCCGCCAGACTCTGTAACACACGCGTGGTCCCGCCTGGATCTTAGGATGGAATATTCTCAGTAAATGACTAATTAACATTAAGTACAAACGACGTCAGAAATAACACCAAGTTCACTTAACACCACTTAGGAGGACAAACTAAGGCACAATCATTTACATAGACTTGATATTTATAACTTTGACGTTAAGTGAAAGTACCTCTAGTTAGGGTAGAGTCTAAGTGTTATTTCGAAGTTATTTGCTTAACATTATTTTGATGGTTAGCCCAAGTTAACGGGTGAGGTACGTGGTAGACATCGCCAGGTAGGAGGAATATTCACCATAAATATCAAAGCCTGGATCTTGCGTCAGATGCTAAGCCAACACTTAGCGAGCCAACCACCAGACCACACTTTAATTTATGTTCATTATCTGTAAATTATAAAGTAAACAAACAACGTGGGATTATTTTCGAAAGGGTTCCTTGTTTTGTTGCGTTACATGATATTTGTAAACATTATGCTGTATAATTATAAGCATAATGATATCTCGGTAAGTGACAAAAACATAAATATTTTGCTAAGGCTATTAACGAAAATAATTGTTGCTTAATTAAAGTTTGTTACCCGTAAACAGAACTATTCCAGTGTATTATTGACTACTACAGTATAACAGTGTATTATTGACTTCTACAGTATAACACAGTATATCCCTCACATTATGACCACCAGTCTCACCTCAGCTCCGGTTACTATCGTCGCCATTATCATACACATCAAAGTGAAAAGTAGCTACTGGAAATTCAGGTATGTGGAGACAGAAATTTCCCAGCGCTCGTAAAGTGAAGATAAACACAAACGTAAAGGAAGGAGACGACCTGGTGTACCTCTAATCTATTCCACTGGTTCAGATTACAAATGGCTTCTTTTTTTCTGTGGAATGGAAGCGCCAGGAGCAGTTTAGTATAGGTTGGTTGTCGGGACCATGTTAACTCATCAACCAACACACTCTTCAAGTAATAACGAAACCCACAATATAGTGCATTTCAATTATAGCTTCGTGCAAAACAAATCCCAAGAGGTAAGGTAAGATGCAGCATTAATAATGGTCAATGGCGCGCAGGTTAGAGGCGCAAGTAGAGGGTGGGGGAGCGTGATTAAGGATAGGGGATGGGGTGTTATAACCCTTGATGACAGACCCGCGTCAGACCCTTCACCACTACCTCATGTTCACCCTTTCTTTGTCATCTTTCTCAGGCTCATTAATCTTCCCTTATAAATATCTCACCCATTTATTACAAGAAAAGAAGAAATAAATTACAATCTATCATGTCTTGTGGATAAATGGATTCTTCTTTAATACCTAGAATAACAGGATTTCATTTAGCATCTACCATCACCGCCAGATATCCCCCGAGACATACTGTAGTTGACGCGACCCTTCACTCACCCTGAACGACTTGACCATTTGTTAACTCTCTCGTTGACTCTGATAACACGTCACAATTCTTTTCCTCAAGATTTTTATGTTTTTTTGCTTTAAAGGGTAACTCCTATTGAGAGATGGCTGTGTCTACCCTACTATTAAACTCATACAAAATTCTGAAACACAACATTTAAACTGATCTATTCTAAAACAGGTCTTATCTACTGGTTGATCTTATCTACCACTGGTCTAATCTACCACTGGTCTTATTTACTTACTGGTCTAATCTACCACTGGTCTAATCTACCATTGGTCTTATCTACCACTGGCCCAATCTATCGCTGGTCTCATAATAAAAGTAGCCACACAATTTTTTGGTTCATATTTACTGTATACCCTGTTATGTGTGTATAGGTACTGGCAAGAATATCTTATATGAGTTTAATATATGCACATCACCTTTTGGATACAACACCATGTTCGTCCTCGAGTCTTAGGCCACATGGAGACACTGTAAGCCACATTGAACCATAATAACACATGAATCACTGCCTATCCCGCTGTCTATAATCAGAAGGGAATCCTATAAGCCATATACCACCATAACAGCCATGTCGGACAGGCTTCATCACACACCGAAGGTTAAGTAACTGACTCACAACATCAGACAACACCAAATGCCTGTTGTAATCATCGTCGGTATGTGATGGTGTTTTGGGGTAGTGTTTATTATAGGTCCACGATGGAGGAGGGTCAGAAGGATGGTGGAGGGTTAGAAGGATGGTGGAGGGTCAGAAGGATGGTGGAGGGTTAGAAGGATGGTGGAGGGTTAGAAGGATGGTGGAGGGTTAGAAGGATGGTGGAGGGTTAGAAGGATGGTGGAGGGTCAGAAGGATGGTGGAGGGTTAGAAGGATGGGTGGAGGTCAGAAGGATGGTGGAAGAAGGATGGAGGGTGGTGGAGAGAAGGATGGTGGAGGTTAGAAGGATGGTGGAGGATTGAAGGATGGTGGAGGGTGAGAAGGATGGTGGAGAAGGATGGTGGAGGGTGGATGGAGCGTCAGAAGGATGGCGGAGGGTCAGAAGGATGGTGGAGGGTTAGACGGGTGGTGGAGGGTCAGAAGGATGGTGGAGGTCAGAAGGATGGTGGAGGGTTAGAAGGATGGTGGAGCGTCAGAAGGATGGCGGAGGGTCAGAAGGATGGTGGAGGGTCAGAAGGATGGTGGAGAAGGATGGTGGAGGGTCAGAAGGATGGTGGAGGGTCAGAAGGATGGTGGAGGGTCAGAATGATGGCGGAGGGTCAGAAGGATGGTGGAGGTTAGAAAGGGTGCGGAGGGTCAGAAGGATGGTGGAGGGTCAGAAGGATGGTGGAGGGTCAGAAGGATGGTGGAGGGTCAGAGGATGGTGGAGGGTGGGGTGGAGGGTTAGAAGGATGGAGGAAGGTCAGAAGGATGGTGGAGAAGGATGGTGGAGGGTCAGAAGGATGGTGGAGGGTCAGAAGGATGGTGGAGGGTCAGAAGGATGGTGGAGGGTTAGAAGGATGGTGGAGGTTAGAAGGATGGTGGAGGGTTAGAAGGATGGTGGAGGTGAGAAGGATGGTGGAGCGTCAGAAGGATGGTGGAGGGTTAGAAGGATGGTGGAGGGTCAGAAGGATGGTGGAGCGTCAGAAGGATGGCGGAGGTCAGAAGGATGGTGGAGGGTTAGACGGATGGTGGAGGGTCAGAAGGATGGTGGAGGGTCAGAAGGATGGTGGAGGGTTAGAAGGATGGTGGAGCGTCAGAAGGATGGTGGAGGGTCAGAAGGATGGTGGAGGGTCAGAAGGATGGTGGAGGGTCAGAAGGATGGTGGAGGGTCAGAAGGATGGTGGAGGGAGGATGGTGGAGGGTTAGTAGGATGGATGGAGTGTGATGACGTTCGGATGACTGGATGTTGAAGGATGATGTGATTGGATGGAGGAGGATGAAGTGAATGGACGTTGGTGGGTGGCGTAGAGAGAGAGAGAGAGAGAGAGAGAGAGAGAGAGAGAGAGAGAGAGAGAGAGAGAGAGAGAGAGAGAGAGAGAGAGAGAGAGAGAGAGAGAGAGAACCATTCATACAGACATCATTTGACGAAAGAACAAATTTCCTTTAAAATTACAAACAAACAAACACACACTGTAAAGAAGAATCAGCCTGGGTTCCTCGACAGACAGTGATGATATGGAGTGAGTTGAGACCTTTACTCTGTGACGTTCCTAGTCTACAGGGCAGAGTCCCTTTGGAATTTGATGAGTTATATTATTATATTTTTAAGGGGTCAAGATAATTGGTATTATTTGGCATTTAGTTTGTGATATAACACCTGTGTTTTGGTATACAAATTATTCTCCAAATAACTCATAAAACATTAAGTATAAAATCACACTCAGACACACACAAAGAACAGAAGAAAATAACCTCTACACCCCCATACTAAAACTGGTAACTGTTGCTTCTCATGTACCTATTTCTCTTCTTTAGATTAACGAATAAAATAATGCGTAAATATTGGTCATAATTCACGCTAGGTGGCGCTCAACAACCCCAGACTAACGCAACAACATACAAAAACATTATGACAGGACTCTTAAAGTTATTTGTGTGGTCCGATTCGCTACGCAAGAGGCCGCTGGCGGTGATTGTATAGAGAAGCGGCGTTGGTATTGAGAAGTAGCGTTGAAATATAAACGCAGCGTTGATACAAGTAACGTTAACATAGAGACACAACTCTACCATTGTTCAGTAAAGAAATAATGGTACTTTTACTTGTTACTTTATAAAAGACAACCATATTCCAATAACTATGCGTATCTTGACCTACGCCTATATACGCCTATATAAATTACAATAACTATATATACTAACTAAAACTTATATAAATTAGACAGACAGAGACCACTGTATATGGATTATCACCCTATGAGTAACACTCCAGAAGAACCATTGTTGTTTATTAATGGTGTTTTGAGATGTAAATATATTTCTGTAGTGAGTAAAATTAGTCTAGAAATATATGTATTCTTATAAACAGACCAGTGGGAGGGAATATAGTCGTATAAATGAGTATAATGTATTAGTGAGGGTTGTCAGGTAATATATGAAGGGAAGATACTATAGCTCTTATTGTCTTTGTTTTGATCATATGAAAATCAATAGGCGAAAATTTATTCATCCCACCCGCCCAACAAAGTCCCTGGAGCTTAAGCTTATCCTAGGTCCCAACAGCTTAAGCTTAAGTCTTATGAGTTTAAGCATAAAGTAAATCCTAGGAACCCAAGCTTAACCTATGTTCCAGGAGCTTAAACTTAACCTAAATCTAGCTTAACCTATTCTAATCTTAAGGTAATCTAATTTAAATTTAGTCTAAGATAATCTGATTTAGCTGACCTAACCCTTAGCTGACCTAACCCTTTAATAACTTAACCAAACCCGCAGTTCAAAGACGAAAAATCTAGACCTGTGATTAATCTATACTGCCACACATATAGACTTGATCAACGTGCCTAAAACTGTCCCATTATTGTGTTTAAAGGTTGACAGACCAGGTATATGGAGGAAATACAGACAGAGGTGAACAAGGAGCGTCGTCTGGTGGTAATGGTCTCAGAGTGGTTAGTTTGGTCACGCTGGACCTCTGCGGACAGTCTCACAGGGTGCAAATTGCGACTTTTTTAATAGTTAGCGGAACTCATGGAGGAGTAAGTTGTACAGTATGTGGTCACGGGCCGCGGCTCACCAGAGGATAACCTCAAGTTCCTTAACACCCCGGAACTTTGTCTCTGAGAAAAAGAATAAATACTTCAGCTCCCGTTAAGATTAAAGATACTCTTGTGAAAAATAGGAAGAGTAATCTAGCAGACTATCGGTTACTGAACGATATTAAACTTTTTTTCCCAACGAGGTTTTACTGCTGCACACCACGCAATGACCGCCTGAGTGTTGGTAGGAAGGAGACTGTCTCCTCGGCACCATTAACAAGCGTTACCCGAGTGTCAGGTCTGTGTATATCCACATATTCCTACGTTTCTGTTATACCATTAACTTCTACAGGGACAAGGCCAACAGTTCTATAACCATACATTCAGATCTCTGTAATCGTACTTGATATCTTTCTCTGTCAAGGAATTGTCCAGTCCTGTCTCGTAGGTCAATATTATTTTCCCCCTTTCCTTTTAATTTGTCTCAGGTAATATTCTGGCCAAGGATTATTAGAGTTAATTAGTGAGGTCATTAAAAACTATCTCACTAACTTGGCAACTTTCATCAAAATCGGTTCATCAACTTGTGAGGAATCTGTATTGCGTGTGTGAGTAAACAAGACCACCAAACACAGTAACACAGATCACTTTGGGGAGCAGCAGGTGGTGGTGTGTTGACCAAAACAACAGGAAAGTACTGAAGGTCGAATCGATAGTCAAGGTCGTAGTTCAAAGTCAAAGGTCGTGAACTTAGTCGAAACTTGAAAAATAACATAAGATTCTTCCGTAAGTTCTGCTCTCATGATGACACTCCTCGTCTCACTTGGGTGGCGGTAGAGAAAAAAAAACCTGGTATTATTAAACCAAAGTGATCTATTTATTATCATTAACGAGATAATATTCCATTAAAATACTTGTAAGTCACTTCCTCATATAACACAACCCATGAACTTATCTTCAATGACTGTGCAAGATTTACTTCAGACGTTAAATAATGACCGAAGTTAAAATTATACCAAAATCAACTATGTTAAGCATAGAGGAACGTGGGGATAAATCTTGTAGAGTGTGGTGTACGACTCTGCTTGTGTGACGACTTTCTTCATGATCTGTGAAGCTTTCCGGGAGTGTTAAAACTGTGCTTATTAACACACACACACACACACACACACACACACACACACACACACACACTGTCTGTATGTAAATGCGTGCGTGCATGCGAGAGACAGACAGACAGAGAGGAGAGCGTTCACCTTAGTTTACAGAATTAACATAGTGCTTTAGATAACACCTCGTCAAAATTAAGGCGGTCGGAGATATAGTATAATCCTCTTCCTCTTGTTTTGCTGAGAAAGTCTTGTAGTTTTACCTAAGTGAGCGTCGCCTTGTTTTTGTTAGCGAAGTTGATCCTAAAACGAGAGAAAACGGAATCTTCCTCCGCCTCTCCCATGTTCCAGGGTCCACCAGTATACTTCGAGTACCCATAACCCAGTAATTACCCATGCTCCCTGCGCTTGATAAACACCTGTGTAAAAATTGACATTAATAAGTACTGGAGAATATTTTAGTTTTTCTTCCTCGCGTCAAAAACAATTATAATGAGTAAATAAGCCCCATTTCCTGTGCGTAATGCTATGTAAAGTAACAGAAAATAATAATTATTTTTTTTACGAGGGAATAGTAAAAACCTGCAGTGGTCGTTACGATGTCTTGAAGGAGAGGTTGTAGGTGAGTGTAGTGGTAAGACGACGCGAGGGGTGAGGTGATTAAGTAGTAATTACTGATAGCCCGTTATTACCGAGAGAAGGGGAGAGGGGTGAGGGGGGGAGGAGGAGAAGAGGATTAACCTGCCAACCAAGTGACAGGCCACACAGCTTTCACCCAACCTCTTAATACTAGCCTTGTTGACGTGACTATTTATCTAGGAACTAACACGACCAAGTGAGACATGACACTTTCCACGCAGGTGTCTAAACACTCAAGTGATTATGATGTGAATGTTGATCAGGTGTAACGTGACCGGTGGCAGTGGTGATGAACTACAATTAATTTATCAACACTGAGAATGATAGTCAGGGCAAAGAAGACACTCTGATAAATTATATTATTGATGCACCTGAGTCTACCTTTCCCGCTGAGGTCAAGAATCGTGTGTTTAAAATGAAGTATTCTAATGGTACCGTAGTGCTTATTTTGATACTGGCAATGACGAAGTATAATAACTAAAGGCTAATAATTATAAATCAAGAGTGTTCAAGCACTCAACTGGGTCAGCCATGTCAATATTGCTATTATTATCCACTCTATCTGTATTTTGGACGATAAATAAACTCTTTTAATATCAATATCAAAGAGCATGACGGCTGTATATGTCTCTCCTGGTCTTAGCAATAGTTTTCTCTAGCATAGGACGAGTAACAAGATCTCACTGCTGTCGTCTCATATACTACTGAGAATATTACATTAAGCATGGACGAAAATGAGTCTCTCTCTTCTATGCTATTATTTTTTACTTTCCCGGGACATGGAGGAGGTGTGTGTACATTTGCCTTTGTATTACTTCATAGAAAAAAACTATGTAAGTGTAGCCAAAGACCTGATGACAAGGGAGCTGTGTGTGTGTGTGTGTGTGTGTGTGTGTGTGTGTGTGTGAGCAGGAAGGTAGGCGGGGGTGTAGCATCTTAATGACCCCACCTTGTTTCTTGACTTTTAAATTGCCACTATTTCGCTAATATATTTCTTGTGGTCACACGAGGGAATATTCTGTAAATATTCGTCTCCATCCACAACTCAGACATGACTATAATTAGCGTCACATTCCAAGACGAAAGAAACCAAACAAAAATACAAGACCTTTAAAATCTCAAACCTGAATATATATCAAGGAAATTCATATCCATCATTCCTTCTTATATTCTTAAGTGTTCTCTCCGCGACAGATAATTAGTTCCAGCGACGACTCATCAAACTATTTCTAGTATTACACCCCATGTAAGTCTTTATAACATGAATACTTTTTTGTAAGTATCATGAGCACTTTACCACATTAATTGTCTCGTAGCGTGGGACCGGTTGCAAAGATCTTAATTACTCTGACATGTTAACGTGAAGTCCGGCAAGATTGTCGTATATTCCGCTGTAACCTCCACCATGTGTAGTTATAACCCCCAACAGATGTATATATGCACCTGTGCGTGGATTTTATATGCGTGTGTGTTTTGTGTGTATATGAACGAGTTTTCTTTGTGCTTGTGTTTCTGTGGAGGTTTGTGAAATACATCCCAAACCCTGAACTCTACACCACCTCGCTCCTTATACAACCCGTCTCCTCACCGTACAACACAATATATATACATCACTCTGCAATATACAAATTTATTCCCATTCGTTTCGACAGTTTCTAAATCCCTCTAACATATATCCTGAATTTCATCTTCTTGCTGTCATAACACGCCCGGAATTTTAAACACCCTCTTCCGTTGAAGAGGGTCGTCGTGTTTCTACCCGAGTTAAAAAAAATGATTCCTGAAGGACACCGCAGTACAGTACTTGACGGTGTCCCTCAGGACTCATTTTTTTAAAAACTCGGGTTGAAACACGACGACCCTCTTCAACGGAAGAGGGTGTTTAAGACTCCGGGCGTTATCATTTTCCTTACTGACAATCGACTGATCCTACCTCTTGGCAAATATAGTTTGCTGGACCTTTATTCGTCTACCAGGTTCTCAACACAGAGGATGATGAGCCACTGTTTGTCTGGGCTTAACTCGTTCTGTTTTTATACTAAGAATGTCCTTCACTTTCTTCCCTTTTTTCTCATTCATTTTATTTCTCGGTCTTCTTGTTCATCTTTTCGTTATCATTTTGTTATCTTCTCCTGTACACCTGCTAGACTGCACATTTGCGCAAAGCTATACACCTTCTAAGCTGTAGCCTACACCTGCTAAACTGTACACCTGGTATACTATGCACCTGGTAAACTGCACACCTGCTAAACTGTACACCTGCTAAACTGCAGCCTACACCTGGTAAACTGTACACCTGGTAAACTGCACACCTGGTAAACTGTACACCTGCTAAACTATACACCTGCTAAACTGTACACCTGCTAAATTGCATACCTGCTGAACTGTACACCTGTTAAACTGTGTACTTACAAATTTGCACTCCTACTAAATTGCACACCTACTAAACTGTACACCTGCTAAACTGTACACCTGCTAAACTGCACACCTGCTAAACCGTACACATGATAAACTGCACACCTGGTAAACTGTACACCTGGTATACTGTACACCTGCTAAACTGTACACCTGCTAAACTGCACACCTGCACAACTACGCACAAAATAAAGTCAACAGTGTAAACCGATAATAAAGGCAGCTGAGGCCGGAACACAAGACAGTCCAGGTGCATGGTCTCCTGGACGTGTTGAAGACAAGACTGAGATTGATCACCACGCGCACACACGCAGTACCTGGCAGACTAGCACCCCATTATGCTGGGTGGTTAGATGATTAAGTATCTGGGAGACTAGACTATAACAAACTGACCATTAGACTGACTGGATCTATGTAAATCTAAATACTGACAGACTGTAAGCTAGTGGGTTGGGCACTTGGCAGCCTGAACGTTTGTTGGGAATAGCCTGACAGTCTGGACTCTTTCACGGATAAAGACTAGATGAAATGAGTTCTTTAAGGACACTTCCACCTGGTAGACTGAACCTTGTTAAGAGTGAACATTTATACTAGACACCTAATAGAATAAAGTTCATCAGAATGGACGCTTGCTTAAACAGTCCAGACTCAGACAGAACACTAAATTAACTAGACACATAACAGACAGAAACAGCAATTTGACTCGCCACACCTGTCCAAACTCGACACAGGTAAGATTAATAAAGATAAGCAGGCTTGATTAGACGAGACACCTGGTGGACCAAATTTCTTACAGAGACTGGAAGCCTGACAGACTTTCTACGCATTAAAATTAACATCTGTCCAAAATTACCTCCACCACCAGACGCTCCCTACAACCCCGCCTATGTAAACACGACCCAAATCTACATAGGCGAGGTTAAGGGAAAAACATAGAGAGGTTGGGGGAAAAATAAAGAGATTGGGGAAAAAATAAAGAGATTGGGGAAAAAATAAAGAGATTGGGGAAAAAATAAAGAGATTGGGGAAAAAATAAAGAGATTGGGGGAAAAATAAAGAGATTGGGGGAAAAATAAAGAGATTGGGGAAAAAATAAAGAGATTGGGGGAAAAATAAAGAGATTAGGGGGGAAGTAAAGAGATTGGAGAAAAATATAGATATTGGGGAAAAATATGCAGAGGTTGGAGGCAATATTGGGAGCTGGGACGCTGCATTATGGAGCCAAGTAGAGAAAACCAAAAAAAAAAAAAAGAGGATAGAAGAGAGAAAGAAGTATATACCATCTGTTATCTAATTACCGAGCACATGGTATTTAGACCTGTGTTTGAGAGGGTTAACGAGCTCTCATAATTACACGGCAATTCAGGTGAGATTAACCTTACTGTATATATTACATTAAAAAAAAATAATGTGACTCTCCGAGGTACTGTTCATTTCTTATGTCGGTTTATTAATGCGGATTTTTCTTTTTTTACGTCAACAGAATTTATTTAGTTTAAACCCATTTGACGACGATGGTTTAAACCCTTGACAATTATATCTTAATTTATCGTCCTTAAAGAGCTACAGCTTAAACCATCGTCCTTAACGAGTTACAGGCTAAACCATCGTCCTTAAATAGTTACAGCTTAAACCATCGTCCTTAAAGAGTTACAGCTTAAATCATCGTCTTTAAAGAGTTACAGCTTAAATCATCGCCCTTAAAGAGTTACAGCTTAAATCATCGTCCTTAAAGAGTTACAGCTTAAATTATCATCCTCATAATGTTCTACAGCTTAAACCATCGTCCTTAACGAGTTACAGGCTAAACCATCGTCCTTAAATAGTTACAGCTTAAACCATCGTCCTTAAAGAGTTACAGCTTAAATCATCGTCTTTAAAGAGTTACAGCTTAAATCATCGCCCTTAAAGAGTTACAGCTTAAATCATCGTCCTTAAAGAGTTACAGCTTAAATTATCATCCTCATAATGTTCTTATTCTTAGGATTTATCTAAAATAACCACACTGGCTGGCTTTATACAAACATTTTAAGTGCTGTGGAACTCTGTCTGTCTGTCTGAGTTCATAAGCAGGAGGAACTTGATTGGGAGGGCTGTGTGTGTGTGTTCAGCCGTACACAGTTATTATACAATATGACCAACTATCATGTCTCCTTCTGTATACCAATAAGTGTCATTTGTCTCCTAGAATGTGAGGGTAAAGGATTTATTCACTAACTCAGGTAATACACTGCCCGGAATATTACCATAAAGCAATAGGTTTAAATGTTCTTTATCTCTCCTGGGGATAAAACAAAGTGCATTAATATGGATTCCGTTTGTGATCTGAGAATTATGGTGTTTATAAGCTGTTAATTTTAGTTTAGGTATAATTTGTTTATAGCGTATTAAACCTCCTGGAATGGCTCTGTGTAAGGAACCTCTCACTAGTAACCAGACTAAGGATGCTCAATATGCATTCCACAGAGTTGCCATATCTTACAAAACGCACCAGCCACTGTACTAGGTGTAAATGCAGGCGACTGTACCTTAATGCATAAGAAAAAAATAATAATGCATAAATTTATTTTCAGATTTTTTTTTAGTCTGCTTTAGTTTATTTTATATATGAAAAATTATCTACTTTCCTGCTAAAAAGAATTCTTCACGGTCTCATCAACATATGAGAAAAATACGTAATGATGTAATAGGAAGTAATACCTTCTTGCTTAGAGAGTAAACCACTTCCTGTGTGTGAAATATTTTACTCCTTAAAGGGGTTCTTCATGTTATTAGTGTCTAGACGAACAGGAAGTAACAGTGTCGTTGAACAAAGGCGGTACTGAACAGCTCCTACACGTCTCGCCCCCCCCCCTCCCCCCAAAAAAATAAATGTCAAGTGATATTTTGGGACTTTACTAAGAGATCCACAGGGTAACATAGATCATTCAGGCAACTCAAGTATCCTCAGGCAAACGTTGGTAATTCAAGCAACACATAGGCAACACATACACACAATACACACTGGCATCACATATAACACTAGTTACATAAACGACATAGACACAACACAGTCAACACAACGCACAAAACAAGCAACACAGGCAGCACGGAAGCCCCAACACCCACAGTATTAACTAACACAACACACGGGTATAAGAACACACTCTGGTAAGTAATTAACAATGTTGCATGGTCGTCAGTCCCCAGGTGGTCCCTACCCCTGCTGGCCCACACCTGTGCTACCTATGTTATCCTCGACCAGTCTGCAACACATTACACCATATTGCCACATACTACACTACAATATTATACCAAGGTGCAACATGCTGCAACATAAAACGTCAGAGTGAAATATGTTCTATGATGCTGCAACAAAACAATGCTATGCCATGTTGCAACATATCATGTTACAATGCACGATGTTAAACCAAGGTACAAACACACTATGCAATCTATACGTCACAATACAGCTGCAAAATACAACAATCTCCGTTACGATGCTCCATTTTGCAACACAGTTTGACATACTGCAACACCATAGGCAAAACATTATATTCTATTGAAATTCAAAATACTGCAACATATTACGCCCTACTGCAAAATATTACACCTTACTGCAACATAAGATACTTCAAGATACGATAAGTAATCCATTGCACATACCACATAATAAAACAATATCTTTCGCCTTTCTAGAACGAGGTAGACCGTAGTACATAATACTGCATCATACTACAAATTATGCTTCATATATCAGCATCTTACATGTCCTGCACGTATTGTTACACACTGCATCATATATAAAAGAACCTGAACGAACTATAATGTAAGATATATTACCATAATGTCAAATCAAATCGCACGAAAAATACTGCAATTTAGCGAGCCCGTTAGTGAGGTACATGAGTTGCAAGAGTTGATCATCTGCTACTTGCAATTGCTTCCTCAACTACGATCAAGCCCAGTTTAGTTCTCAGTGGTGGTTGTTTACTGTTCACTAATAAGAGGAGAATGACTTTTACTTTATGTGTCGATATCTTTTAGGTTAAGGTTTGTTAATATGCAGACTAAGGTACAGTTGTTATTTTGATAAGTAATTAAGAAATCACTGTAATTGATTTGTCGCTTCTGAATAAAGGTTTTCAATTTATATTATCAGTAGAAGTTTTTTATTTATTTATTGTATGTGTTGTGTTGTATGTGTTGTGATGTATGTGTTGTGTTGTATGTGTTGTGTTGTATGTGTTGTGTTGTATGTGTTGTGTTGTATGTGTTGTGTTGTATGTGTTGTGATGTATGTGTTGTGTTGTATGTGTTGTGTTGTATGTGTTGTGATGTATGTGTTGTGTTGCATGTGTTGTGTTGCATGTGTTGTGTTGTATGTGTTGTGTTGTATGTGTTGTGTTGTATGTGTTGTGATATTGTGGTAGTGAATGTTACAAACTATTCCTAATATATTGTTTATTTAGTTCAGTGAGTGGGAGTTGATGTAGCTACTTGGTGCAAAATATGGACAAGTCTTATTATATCATACCATCAGAGATAAAGTGTTGTGCCATTGTACATAAAGTATGCTTGGAACTGTCTCTAGAAGGTTCTATTTTCTCACAGTTTAAGACAGTGTTGGAGTGTGTAGCCATATGTCTGGCCGCACAATTTACATTTAGTTTTGTTCACATTACGTGTATCATAACCTTGTAATCTGTTGATCTTGCTATTTACTCCATATACTGTACGTGTTTTACTAGATACGGTTTATCATGATAGCCAATGGATTGACTAGCGCCTGTATGCCCTTGTTTCTTTACTTCAAATTCATCAACAAGTTTTTAGGGTTTTGTTAGATCGAGATTGCATTCAAGAGTGACTTTGTTAGACGTGAGGTTAAGGTGAGGTATCAACTCTTATGTTCACTGAGGCCATGTGAGAGGCGTTCCACAGCAGCTTGATCCTGACCCCTTGGCAATAAGGCGAGAGAAGAGCTGGGTGGGAAGGAGGGAGATAAATGAAGGAGGGGGTGAAGGGAAGGAAGGAGGGGGTGAAGGGAAGGAAGGAGGGGGCGAAGGGAAGGAAGGAGGGGGTGAAGGGAAGGAAGGAAGGGAAGGAAGGAGGGGGCGAAGGGAAGGAAGGAGGGGGTGAAGGGAAGGAAGGAGGGGGCGAAGGGAAGGAAGGAGGGGTGAAGGGAAGGAAGGAGGGGGTGAAGGGAAAGGTAAAGAGGAACCCGGGTTTTTATTTCAGTTCCTCTAAATCATTGGTCGTTAGGTGGGGGCCCACATGTCGCTGCCTCATTGTTTAGGGAAATATTTCCCAAAGTAGTGTACAGTCTTATACGACATTAAAGATTATATGATAACGAAGAACCAAAGCTATTTATGTGATAATATCCCTTATAAGAACAAAAATATCATGGTGCTTTTTTTTTATACAATTACTCCACTGTTTACCTCACGAGTTGAAATTACCAAGTCGTGAGTTGACTGAAATTCCACTTAAGGTCAGATGTGATGTGTGTAAATGATGGGTCTCGGTATTATATATAACACGTTACGCTAATTTTCACAGAGGGTGGAGTCACTCAGCTGCATTACACCCATAACTCCCGTCTTCTTCGTGGGGTGTCCGTAATGTTTCCGCTGCTGAGCTGATGGACCCGACAGGTAAGAACCACGTAACTAATATCATCGAATTATCCTTCAGAGATGTTGAAATTATTTGTTTTTATTTCATAATTAATCTCTTCTTCATTCCATCTTCCTTGATTAGTACATTAAGAGGTGTTTAATATGTCTCATTCCTTATTTTTCTCGATAATAAATCCACAAGTAATTTCTGGCTTCGGGGTAATGACAAGACCCTCAAGAATGTACCGTATCTCCTTCTACCTTAAGTTTATGTTGAATAAAGAGAAGTACTGAACATTATGTGGGAGTCACGGTCAAGTAAAGTGACTTGAGATTACCCCACCACGGCTACTACCACCACTACCACTATCACCACCACGATCATTATCACCAACCATCACTACTACCACCATCAGCACCACCACGATCACTACCACTATCACCATCATTATCTTGCTGAGTGTTGGTTTATGGAGGGGAAATCTTGATAAAGTGTTCACGGTTTCCAAGTTAATTTAATATAGTTATTAGATAAAAAACAAAAACAGAGTTAATAAATAATCATTAACGAAGATAATGTTAAGTAAATAATTATTCAGAGTTTTCAGGAATTATTTCGTTTATTTATTATTATTTTATTTTAACTATATATTCGTGTTAGCAAAAAGTTGGTAACGATATTCAACGACTTGGGAAAACACACACACACACACACACATACACACACACACACACACACACACACTCATACTAAAAATATGGGTGGAGGGTAAAATCCGCTTGACAGGTAACCAACACCTTAAGTCTATGAAACAGAGAAAAAATATATTTTTTTTTATACTGTAAAACACGTGAAAATTTCTATTGGATTTCGTATCAGGAAAAGAGAGAGAGAGAGAGAGAGAGAGAGAGAGAGAGAGAGAGAGAGAGAGAGAGAGAGAGATGTACACTGACATTCTTCAATAGTTACGTTCTGGACCTATACTGATCCCTGCCACATTGATCAGTGTTGACTAGGTGTGAGGAAGCCCTGGAGCACATCCCGGTTGTGTTGTGTGCCCGGGGTCCAGCTCAAGCTCCACACATCAAGCTTTCCAAACAAGGTGTAGTGGTGGTGTGCGACCTGCTTACCACTGATTACTTCATTATCTCTCTGCGGGAGGCGAGAGTCTGAGACATCCTTTAGGAGACAAAGGATGTGAAGGGTTCGAGTGTGACCTGCTGGAGGGGTGGAGTCCACAGCCCGTAATGTCTCTTAATGATGGGCTGTGGCCTCTTCTGGACTAGTGAGACCTTCATTAATCCAAGCAATATCTTCCTCCGGCAAGGTAATATTCATATCATTACTCATAATGAATATGCAGCAGGTATCGTAAATTTGCATTGCAGTTCTGCCTTGCTTACGATTATAAGTTTAGCCAAGAAGGTAACTTTATGACCTTGTAATCAGCGGAAGTATCCCTAAGAGGTATGACTCTATTACCCAGCGAGAATTGTGCTCTTGTGTCTCAGTGTGGTGGAAGTGTCCTGACCTTCCCCCTCTGGTGGTGGACCTCGTCACGATTTTAGGGTGAATTAGTTACAGCAATATCCGTACAAGAAAAACCTTTAATCACCGTCGTTTTGGACAACCTCAAGGGTGGATCAAGGTCGGCAGGGGTGTCAGCGGCTGTTACTGGTGATGGTGAACTGTTCCGCTGACACACACACACAAAAAGACGAATGGTATGACGTGAGTTTTTGCGTGACCCTGAGTGAGTGTGCGGCAAATTTTAGTAGATAGTACAGTTAATTACATTAATTAGATATTGCAATAAAATCAAAAGATAAGAATATGAGTACCAACTGTTCAAATTAAGAAGTCTCAAACAAAACTCTCTCTCGCTCTCTCTCTCTTAAAATAACCAAAACCAACCAAATATAACCTAACCTAACCTAACCAAGGCCAAGTTAGGTTGGGTTGGTTCAGGTGAGGTTACGAATCCATTTCATGAATTAAGCAATTTAAAACACACACACACACACACACACACACACACACACACACACACACACACACACACACACACACACACACACACACACACACAGTATATGGAGTAATAAAAACTTAAAAATCAATCATCTAAAATCTTGAACGGATATTTAAGATCATATGATTAATATAATCATTTCTTCCTCTGGTCTACTTTCTTTCCCCGGGATACTTTCTTTCCCTGGGCTACTTTCTTCTCCTTGGTTACTTTCTTTCCCTGGGTTACTTTCTTCTCCTTGGCTACTTTCTTTCCCCGGGATACTTTCTTCCTCTGGGCTACTTCCTTCCCCTGAGCAAATTTCTTCCCTGGACTTTCTTCTCCTTGGCTACTTTCTTTACCTGGGATACTTTCTTCCTCTGGTCTACTTTCTTCTCCTTGGCTACTCTCCTTCCTCGGCTTCTTTCTTCCCCTGGATATCTTTTCAAGGCCTATATAAACATACACTCTACCTTTTTTCCCTTTCCGAACGCTTCCCATATTCATTCTCAACTCTACAACCGACTGGACAAGCCCCATTCTCCGACATCTTCACTCACTGTTTGACATCACCGACCCTCACCGACTGTCTGACATCACTGACCCTCACTGACTGTCTGACATCACCGACCCTCATTGATTGTCTGACATCACTGACCCTCACTCGCTGTCTGACATCACTGACCCTCACTCGCTGTCTGACATCACTGACCCTCACTCGCTGTCTGACATCACTGACCCTCACTCGCTGTCTGACATCACTGACCCTCACTCGCTGTCTGACATCACTGACCCTCACTCGCTGTCTGACATCACTGACCCTCACTCGCTGTCTGACATCACTGACCCTCACTGACTGTCTGACATCACTGACCCTCACTCGCTGTCTGACATCACTGACCCTCACTCGCTGTCTGACATCGCTGGTGGATTTCCTCTCTCCCCACAACCTATCCTAATTACCCTAATGAATCAGGATAATGGTGCGTGTAATCAAAACAAAACCCCGTGTGTGTAGAACTGTAAAAAATCACTTGGTAAATATCGCTAATCAATAAAGTAAGATGTATAAGTTTACCTCATATGATAAACTTATGCACTTAGAAACCCTTCAAAATGCATTAAACTCTCTTAAAAATACAATAACTTAGGATCCTATCGTCTATAACGGCAGTCAAACAGATCCAGCATAGTCGTAGGAGAGAGAGAGAGAGAGAGAGAGAGAGAGAGAGAGAGAGAGAGAGAGAGAGAGAGAGAGAGAGAGAGAGAGAGAGAGAGAATTGCCTATCGCACTTATAATGACATATAACATGGGACTATGGACGTCTTGGGTGGTGAAGCTAACCAGACCAATTTACGTTTAGCTGTAATTTGCTGTTAGGTCTCCCCGAGGTCCTCTGTGACAATGTGTGTGGGCGAGGAGTTTGTGTGTCTTGGAGGGATTTGTGGGCGTGTATGTGAGTCTTTGAGGGGTTTGAGGGCGTGTATATGTGTCTTGGAGTGGTGTGTATATGTGGCGTGGTGTGATTGTGTCTTGGAGTGGTGTGAGGGCGTGTATGTGAGTCTTGGAGGTGGAGGCGTATGTGAGTCTGGGAGTGGTGGAGGGCGTGTATGTGTGTCTTGGAGGGTTTGAGGGCGTGTATGTGTGTCTTGAGGGGTTTGAGGGCGTGTATGTGTCTTGGAGGTGTTTGAGGGCGTGTATATGTGTCTTGGAGTGGTGAGGGCGTGTATATGTGTCTTGGAGTGGTGTGAGGGCGTGTATATGTGTCTTGGAGTGGTGTGAGGGCGTGTATGTGAGTCTTGGAGTGGTGTGAGGGCGTGTATGTGAGTCTTGGAGTGGTGTGAGGGCGTGTATGTGTGTCTTGGAGGGGTTTGAGGGTGTGTATGTGTCTTGGAGGGGTTTGAGGGTGTGTATGTGTCTTGGAGGTGTTTGAGGGTGTGTATATGTGTCTTGGAGTGGTGTGAGGGCGTGTATATGTGTCTTGGAGTGGTGTGAGGGCGTGTATGTGTGTCTTTGAGGGCGTGTATGACCCACCTACTGATGTTTATGTGTAACAGTGTCACTTCTCAGATCTGAGGTGAAGTGGAGGAAAGTGCGTCACGAGCAGGAAGAGTAGAGTGTAAAAGCCCATTGTATGCCGGGAATGTTGTCTCTACTTCCTCCTTCTCTTCTCTCTCTCTCTCATCTTCCTACTTCCCTTCACCTGTTTCACTTTCTTCCTCAACCCTCCTCTTTTAATATTCTCCTTCCCCTCCTCCTCTGCTCAGTCCTAATACTTCTCCTACTTCTCCTTCTTTCCTTCTTCTTCCTTCCCCTCCTCACCCTATCCTCCAATAATCACCCCTTCTTCTTCTCCTCCTCCTCCTCCTCTTCCACCCATTCTCCTCATCCTCCACTCCCTCCAACTCTCCCCACCCCTCCCCCTTCCTTCACCCTCCTGCCCAACCAACAATCAGCCACACCCAACCATGAAACAGACCGTTTTGCCATCTCTGATTATGCTCCTTGTGGTCGTATGCAGTTGCCTCCTCCTTCATCACCTACGCTAAATACAAGGACTGAATTGAATCGTATTACAGGTTCCCGTTTCACCCAACCCATCATAGGTGAGTTTTAATGTGCCTTAGCTTATTGTATCTCCTTTTTTTTTAGAGGATTTTAATAATTATCATAATACATGTGGGCTCAGAGTGTCGCCTTAGGGTCTCCTGGTGATGGCTACTGACGGTCGCCATCCACTTTCAACTGGTATTTATGTGTAATTTTGTTGATAGAAGGAAAAAAAAAAGACGGGTAGAACTTGTAAGTAAAATAGTAGTCATTTAGGAAGTTGTTGGTTCAAGGTTAAAGGGTATTTCCTTTAGTTTAGTTGTTTATGTGTGGTGAGAGAGAGAGAGAGAGAGAGAGAGAGAGAGAGAGAGAGAGAGAGAGAGAGAGAGAGACGACTTTACATTTCCTATAGTACCATAAAAATATATATACCCACACTGGGCGAAATAACTGTCCGAAAAAAGAGAAAAATCCTAAAGGCGCCTGTATGCAGTTTCTTAACCTCCTGTCACCAACCAGCTGAACACCGAGGACCCAAGGAGGGGGAGGGGAGGGGAGGGGAGGGGAAGGAGGGGGAGAACATAAAAACACAAAAATTACTGTGAACTCCACCATACTCCCACTTCTGATGGTGTAGGTGGGGGGGTCTGGCGCTCCTGTACGTGAATCGAATCTTTTTAAGCCCCAGTGATTTTTTTTTCTTGTGTAAATCATCACAAAATCACTTAACTTTGAGCAATCTATGTGACACACTATCATGTGAATGTTATTGAATATTAAAAAGTCTAAATTGTCCTTCCGTTTAGAGACAAAAGTCCAATTTCGTAACACAAACACTCGACAAAAAACTAAAATGCGTTAAAGATAAAGGTATAAATGTGTTTTGTTTGGTTGGTGGTGTTCACAGTACCAGACACTTCATAGATAAAAAAGCTCACACATTATATAGTACCTTAAACCTGAGACAAACGAGTACGGCAGCTGCCCTGATGGTCGCCTCATCACACAACAAATGGATCACATCCGGCAACACTTATCCCTTTCATATAACTTACACTGAGGGTTTGTTATTTTGTTGCTCGCGTCAAAATGTTTGTATCGGTGCTTCCTGACCACGGAGCTACTAAATACAGACACACCAGCTCGGTAAATTACCTTGGGAAATATGAATCATTAATCATCAGTCTCCTGGCGCTAGACGGTCAATTATTAATCGGTAACATTCCCCAGGAGCTCCTCAGGTATGTACACACACACACAGTTGTATTTCCAGTTTTAGACGAAAGCGGAAATTATGCTATTATTATACAGTACAGTAATGAGCAGGGTCGTGGTGTTCCCTCCCAGCAGCCACACTATATGGGGAAGTCTTGAGAAAGGGAGATAATTATATTGCCCTAACTCGACTTAGTAGGCAGGTAAGGAGACACAGCTGCTCGACCAGGGTACAGGAGGAGGAGAAGGAGTACCATTTCTGCCAGGTTCTCACACTGGTGGTGGTGATTTGAGAACAAGCCCCACACACTATAGAGGAGAGCGCCGCCCCCCTAAAGAACTTTACGATTATTCTCAGCAGGTTTCAGATAAGGGTAACTTGCTGGAGAGGCAGCTGGTGGAAGCGCTAAGTGCCGAATAAATGGAACCTTCCCGACTCCCACGGTCACCTGCTGCTGTGTCTCCGTTGATAGTCGAATTTTGAAGAATTTGACGCTAATGACACACTTCTGTGCGGCAAACCTCGCAACTGTGTTTCCAACATTTCAACAGCACCAGCCCATCCTCACCACGTCCAGAATACTATAACTGCACTTCTTACCGTGTTTGGTGCAGCTTATCTCTCGCTAAATATATAATACGGAAAACGACTTCTATTAACTTGGTTGTCTCTCGGAAGGTTTAATGTTGTTTCCTCAATTGGCGGCATAATTTGTTAATGGTCTGAGTGGCACCAGCAACTAAGTGACTCTACTCACTGCTGGAGAATATCTTTTTCCTCTACGTCGGCAGTGCTGAAGACCGACGACCCCTCTTATGTCTTTATCAGCACACATGTAAGAAAGATAAACGAATTCTCTATACAACACGAGTACACACACACACACACACACACACACACACACACACACACACACACACACACACACACACATTACCCAGCTCAAGGCGACTAATACTAAAACAGAATAATATCACACAAGACGATAAAATGAACCAATGTTGTGAAAGGTGTTGCTTGAGATGCCACTGCAAGTATAAATTTTGATCCACATCCGATTATGCAAAATGCCAAGCCGGGAATTATGGTGATGTGTACGTGACCCAAAAAACAACATGAAATTGCGGGGGAAAATTCTTCTTCTTCTTGTCATGGATTTCAACGTGAGTGATGCAGTTGTTGGCGAGGAGAGCGTGAGTGATGGTCAATTTTACATTAAAACCTGTTTAATGTAACATAATTTATACTTGTTCACAGACACACACAGGAAAGCATTCAGGCACAAATTACACTCGAAAAAAGTTAATTGTCAGACTAAGTGAGTGAAATTATAGGTCAACAGCTAATAATCTCGCCCTCAAATACAGTCATTCTTAAACACAGTGTTTGTATGAAGACTACAAGGCTGACTGTGTGTAAATATTGTTATCCGTTAACATAAATTCCTCATGACCAATAAAATTACTTATTATGATAATCAATATTCTATTTCATCTTTTGTGAAGTTAATCGTTCATTGTAAATCACGAATGATATGTGTTAAATCGTTTGTTATAGTTATTAGAAAACTGTTATTCCGGAAGGAGATAATTTACTTTTGTATTTATTGACGTCAGTTTATTATACAATGTTTTAAAGAGAGAATAGTGTTTCTTACGTTTCCTTTACATTACAGGTATTGTTACCCTCGTGTCCAACTCGTGTGTCTTACCATTAACAGGTATTCCATGACCCTTCAGTACACTAAATTACCGCCAACTAGAATAAACGTCATTATAAATGTTTGTTGTTATGATTACACCTAAAATAAGTCACTTCCCCGTATGTGTGGTGGGAGGCGCTACACTGGCTGCCTCACGCACCTCACAACACCACGAGGTCGTGTTATTTTTTTAACCATCATAACGTAAGAAACTGTCAAATGGGTTTAGTTGTGAAAGCGAGATGGAGTAACCTGAATGAAAAAAAAAGGTCTTTTCTGGATGTGTAAAAGATGTGATATGTTGTCCTGAAAATAGATTCTTATTGGACTCGTACAAAATATTCTCATGGCAAGTGGCAGTTGTGATGGGGATCAGATTGGTTCGCTTAAGCTATAATGCGAAACTAAAGTGAACTCGGAAATTATACGTAGACTACAGGAAATGAATCAAATCTTTCATTTGGCAATAACAGAGAAACTGCGTACGAGTCATTCAGAATATGAAACCTGGACGCTAGGGTGAGAAGGAGGGAGGGTGGGAAGGGGGGAAGGTGAGAGGGTCGGAGCGTGAGAGAGATGGAGAATGAAAGGGAGGGAGAGCGTGAGGGACGGAGGGTGAGAGGGATGGAGGGTGAGAGGGAAGGAGGGTGAGAGGGAGAAGGGTGAGAGGGAGGGAGGGAGGGAGGGGGTGGGAAAGGGGAAGGTGAGGAGGGTCGGAGCGTGAGAGAGTTGGAGAAATGAGAGAAAGGGAGAGCGTGAGGGATGGAGGGTGAGAGGGAAGGAGGGTGAGAGGGAGAAGGGTGAGAGGGAGGGAGGGAGGGAGGGTGAGAAAGAAGAAGTCGCCGTTGGGGAGTCAGTTACCGAATTCACTAACTAAACCAACATCACACTATCGTAGGGCAGTCACTCATGACGGCAGTAACCCATAACATCAGCTGCAGCAGTTCACTCCATCACCGTCAACATATCGAGGCACAGTACAGGTCACCAGGCGGAGGAGCACAGGCAGGTCACCAGGCGGAGGAACACAGTACAGGTCACCAGGCGGAGGAGCACAGGGCAGGTCACCAGGCGGAGGAGCACAGTACAGGTCACCAGGCGGAGGAGCACAGTACAGGTCACCAGGCGGAGGAACACAGTACAGGTCACCAGGCGGAGAAGCACAATAGGTCGGAGAGCATCGTGACATCCTTCTTCAGCTTGGAGTTAGTGTGGTGGACCTGCCCCCCACCACACACTACCAAGATAAACTCCACCATAATTAAACAGTAATAATCACAATTGGACAGGTGATTGGACAGAAATGCGTCAGGAAAGACTATTGAGTTTGTCTCACAATCCGAGGCACCGCGTCATCACCACACCACACTCCATAAAGCCTGGCACTATAACATCTCTTAGACTCTGCTTGAGGATGAATAAAGTGATAGATTTTTCCTGTCTTACCAACTGTTTCAGCCTTACATTATCACTGCAGGACAGGTATCATTAACTCCATGTTAGGTGAATGAAAAGCGTCCACACTACACTAATTAATCATATGTAAATGTTACCGGGCACTTGTAATGAGTTAAATTATATCATTGTGGTCCCAGCCTACTGTGTGCACCTCACGTCTCACAAAGTAACTTAGAGGATTCGGATTCACGTACAGATACTTTCGGGGTTCACACCTCACGGAAAAAATGGATTAACAACGCTGAGTGTACTAGTCGGAAATGTCTCCAACTGTACCATAAGGACAAGTAGGTGGTGGAGGTGGTTGTGGTTGCCCAAAACAATGAACCAGTGTCGTCAACCATGACCATGAAGGTAAAGGAGTAAAGCCACCAACAAAACAATAACAGATTTAAGATAAGACTGGACCTCGGGGTGACTACTGAGAGCCACATACCAGGCTTTATTACCATAAAACATTATATTAAGAAAACCAAGAAAAGAAAGTAACAGAAAGAGAAAAAGATAAGAAAAGAAGAACATTTTGAAGAGAAAGAGAAAGATTCAACCTCTGTTAAATTAATAGATGACAACTTTTGTCCATAATTCCCCAATACATTTTCTTTACGATACACAATTATTTGGGGAAAATGTGTAATAAATTCATTAAACACTTCTGGGGTAAGGGAACGGCTAGGCTATAACCCACACTTCCAGCGGTAATATCTCCCATTACCCTCACTACATTTACCTTGAAATAACCACTTTAACATAATGCAAGTTCATTTAAGTTCAACTTTAACCTTCAGCAAATCACTAAATATTCGTACCCTTCCGGTACATGATTGACTATGGTAAATTATTTTAGTTTCTCATTATTTCCGCAACAAGTACAGGTGAAGAGGGGGGGGGGGGGGGCAGGAGCGTGAGTCGTCTTCCTCAGTGTGTAGGGACCTCTTCTTGGCGTCCAGGAAATGGTTCTTGACTTTTAATATCTAACCTAATATTTGACATTCTTCACCTGTTTCAACTGTTTTTATTTTTGTCTGTCATTCTAATAATTTGACAAAGCATAAATCATCATGATCATCATTAATATTATCGTTGTTTAGATATTCTCTTTTATTTACACCAAGAACAACAGAGTCCCACAGTGGCTGGATCGATTTCAACCAATTGTTTCATAATCTATTTTGTTTATGCTTCACTGTTTACTGAAAATCAAATGCTAAGAGTATATCAAATAACCATAAGCATCACGTGCTCTTCAGTGATACCTCTTGGGACTCTAATCAAAACTGTTTAACTAAAGGATTAACTAATATTTTGTAACTCCTTCACAGAAAACAAAAGAGACTAACCAGCTGTAAACTCAACATCCGGTAAAGTGTTTGATGCTAACACTTGAAATCAGATCAACTTGGTGAATAATTGTTTATGGGAATCCAAGTGTTCATTTTCACATAGCACAACACATTCTTAATTAGAGTGTACTTTAGGTAAGGTAGCTAAATGTGAAGTAGAAACACCTATTAAAAAATGTTGAGATCTGCAATTCAAATTTTATCTAAGGTCCTGAACGAGAATGTCTACTTGGGTATATTAGTCGTGTATCAATTGCGAAGAGTTATCAGGTTATGGGATTAAAAGAATATTTATTCATACCAACAGGCATTTTCCTATTGTTAATTATTTTGTACATAGCATAATGAGAGGCAGCTCGTCTTAAACTTTCGGTCAAGAGAGAGACAAGAACATACTATTTTTCGCACACACACACACACACACACACACACACACACACCAAACGCCTGATTCGTCACCAAGAAAACCCAACTCTCAAGATGGCGTCATAAATCCGATTTCAGGATGTCACAAGTAGCGAAACTGCGCTTAAGAGAAACTAATGCCGATTGTTAAGTTCCTAACCGAGAAAACAAAGTGGTGGGGATTACCGCAGGAGTTACACGTACCAAACCACGGCTTCTGAGGCGTTAGTTCCACTCAGACTGAAATAAATGACACATAAATTCTCATTACTCAAAATTTGCTGCGAGATGTGATGGATATAGCGGGAGAGAAACGAACCCCATAATGTGTTGGTGGTGGTTGGTGAAGGACAAGGCGCTGTGGTGGTGGAATGGCTCGAGACAATGTAAGCTTCTCGGTGATAGATTATTAAGGCGTCAGAGACAATAATAGACATGGCAGGGGAGTGAGCAGCGCATCGGTCATCCTGCTCCACTTATTAACCATCACTGGCCATAATCTTGACGGCGGGAGCCACAGTCTCAGTTACAGGGAGGAAGGGTCTTTGTAATAGTCAGTCTCCGAGCAATTCTTCAGTGATCTATAGATTCTCAGCCCTCTAACCCTACCTCCAGCCCTCTAAATATACCTCCAGCCCCTTAACTTTACCTCCAGCCCTGTAAATATGCCTCCAGCCCTCTAACTCTACCTCCAGCCCTCACTCTACCTCCAACCCTCTAACTCTACCTCCAGCCCTCCAACTCTACCTCCAGCCCTCACTCTACCACCAGCCCTCACTCCACCTCCAACCCTCTAACTCTACCTCCAGCCCTCTAACTCTACCTCCAGCCCTCTAACTCTATCTCCAGCCCTCACTCTACCTCCAACCCTCTAACTCTTCCTCAGGGTTGGCGACCACGGCCCTCCACTACAAACAGTCCTCTCAGATGTTGTTCACCTCCAGGAACCCCAGCTTATAATTTTATCAATCCTTTCTAATTTTGTCCTTCCCCTGGCCCTATTTCCCTCAGTTCTACCTATTAATATATCTACCATTATCAACTCCTCCTTTTAATTATAAGCCTAAAGTAAAGTATCTTTGTTTAATTAATTATCTATTTCCATTATGTCTCTCGTTATTCTAATTGATCATGGCTCTTCCGATCAACAGAGATGAAACGCAACACAAATAATACGGAATGTAAAGTTAATGATAAATGGTCTGAAACGAAGTCAACCTGAATATTAAACTTTTACTCTCTAGTAACACGACAGAGATATTAAGCCCGTTTTCTCTTAATGACTCGTTCCGCGCGTCGTTTTCTGTCGTCTTTATTCCTGAAGCGGCTTTTCCCTTTTCTAATTTATCTTCTCCTTTGATTCTCCTCTTCTCATCCAAACCAACGACTAAATTATACATAACACTTGTATTAACCCTCTTGTCAAAATGGTTGATTAATAATAAACAAGTATGGTTTTCTCCTTCACTTCGTGTATAAAAAGAGAGAAGTAAGAAGATACAGAATGCTATCTCTGTATACATGAGGTAAAAGGTCAGAACATAATTCAAACGTGTGATTTACAAAACTTACAGTACGTGCTGAACCCATGCTGTCTCAGTCTAAACAGTGAGGAACAGAGAGAACACCAGTCTATCGTTGAACCACTCATAAAACGCCTATCCTGTCAAAGTTGCCATATTTATAATGACGATTCGGTATTATTGGTTTATGATAGGACGTATTATTTTCTAAATATATTTACACAAGCATAGGCCTAGTTCTTCAATCAGGTATACAGTGTCAGACGATAGTACAGCCAAAACTGAAAACCATATATGAACTCCGTTGTCAAGTGATTTCGGTATTGACTCACGTTAATACATGGTTAAGTGTGACGGGTGAACTGCGGCACACGGGTGGAAGTGGGAAGGTATCAGCGTGTGTGTGGATGGTTTACGTACGACCAGTTGGTATATTTAGCTGAACTTTATGCCACATTTGCGGTCACCATAATGTCTCGTGCGGTCGTTTTACTTCTGCATGACGGCAATGATCACGGAGACGCAACTATCTGTGAGTTCCTGCAATACCTCTCAACACTCGCCAATGACGACGACTTGTACACAATAAACACGTTACATAATACAACTGTATATAATGTTACTGTCACAACTACACCTTATTGTGGGTATTATAAATTTAGTAAGTGTAATTTCCATTGTATGAAAATATCAACAAAAATGGTGGGTTACTACAGGTGCTTGTCTTGCGCTCTGCTTGAGGGTCAAGTTGTTACGTACCTCAAGAATGAAAGCATTGTTTAACCTCATCTTTTGCGCTACTAAAACTAACTGTGGTCGTCCCTCTAGACCAGTAGATGTCACCCTCATGCACGTCCTGTGTTAAATCTCAAGAAACAATTTAGAAAAGTATAGTTTCCTTTATTTATTTCCTCACAAGACCAGTCCTTGATTCAGTGTCTTGAAAAATGTGTAGTTTCCCGTGGTGTGTGTGTCTGTGTTACCGAGTGTGGTGGTCAGTGTCCCTCCGCCCAGAGAACAAAGCACTGACCACCATCTCCAAATCTCACGCCAAAGACAATTCTGTTGCTTTTTACTATCGACATTATAACACTACTCTGAACCGCCTCCGGCAGTCGCTCACGCCATTACTAAAAACGAAATGCTACCACCCGCTCTCTCTCCCAGATCTCACATGAAATGAACGTTTCTGGATACAAAAATGACAATGGTATGGACGCCGCCGTGTGTTTTTGGTTCTGACAACGAAAGATTAATGTACACTGCGCCATGCCATATGTTGACTCCTAATGTAAAAACTTACTATTACTCAATAACGATGTGTCACTACTACACCAACACATGAGAGTGACGCCAATAAGGAAGTATTTTTCTCTTATCAAAAGTAATTTATCTGTGCGCAAAGAGGACGACTTGTATGTAGTAGGAGTTTGAGGTGCGGTCAGTTGTCCAGGAGGAAGAGAACTGTCAGCCACTTACTGAAAGACTCTGTCATTAACCCTTTAAGGACAAGAGCTTACTCTCTTTAGGAAAATAGTTTTCCCTTTGAGGATGTTGTTTTAACCCCTGAGGACGAATGGTTTAACCTCTGAAGACGAATGGTTTAACCTCTGAGGACGAATGGTTTGACCTCTGAAGACTATGGTTTAATATCTGAGGACGAAGGTTTAACCTCTTGCCCTATAACTATGGACTTCCTTGAACAATTTACGTCTGTTACAACTGGTGTTCACGGCCGATGGACAGATTTATAGACACCAACTTGAGGAAGAAAATATTGCCCGACTGACAGGTACTAGAAAATAAGATCACCAGGAATAACGTCTGCAGGAGCCACCAAGTTGAGTTCTTCCACTAACCTTAAGGAGTTATATAAAATTTTATTACTTTGCACAGGTACTTTAACTGGCAATGAAATGCTGATGCTACGACTATGTGCAGCAGTTATGAGAAAAGTGTTCAAGAACCGGGAACTTTGACTTAGTTCTTAAAATTTAAATTATTTTGGTGAGAGGAAGTGATCTGCCTCTCCTCACCAGCGACTACTACACGAGGCTGTGCTGCTCTGAGTCTTCGTAAATGAAGCAATGTTATATTGAGTATTTTTTAACGTGAAAATATTCTCACTAGGCAAAAAAAAAAAAATTATATATATATACTGTATATATATATATATATATATATATATATATATATATATATATATATATATATATATATATATATATATATATATATATATATATATATATATATATATACACCAACACACAATTTGATTTACATAAATGCTATAATTCACCAACAAGATATATAGCCGAGCACTTAGTCTATATATGTCTGATCCATAAACGTGCCAGATTCTGTAAATTACGAGATGGCAACCGCTTCTCGTTAATTCTAATTGCCTAGGTAATGCTAACTAGAGCCGCGGGGGGTGTCAAGTTTTCTAATCATTTGTGTTATTTACTAAATTACCTCGTCAGGATAATTTTGACAGACGAGCCAAACAAACACTTTGTACGTGATTTAGAGATGAGTTATTATTGACGCTGCTGTCTGTTGTTAAAACGCGTGGTCTTCACTCCCTCTGTAACGTGAACCTTGGCAACATTGTGTTGATCTGTGAACAAAACAACACTTATGGTCTCACTCCAGCTGCTGTTATTAATGGCTTAGGAGAGTGTAATAATATATTCTAACCCTCTTATATTTCATACCTGGTAATAAATTATAAGAGAAATTACACCAAGATATTTAGTATTCTATTGTATAAACTTAAACAATCGTAAATAAAAACATTCCTTGTTAACTTTCTTACAACGTCAATAATAAATTTAGCAGGTGAGTGGCCAAAACTATTCTTCTTAACTGGATCCAAATCTCTGAAGGACAAACAAACCTGACGCTCCACGTTGACACACACACACACACACTCTTCTGAATGTTGTTCCATCGTGTATAAGCTTGTGAAGAAGTATATAACATAACATCCGCTTCTCTCTGGTACTGTAAATATATAACTACTCCTTCTCTCCCATTCCCTTCTGCCTCACAGCTACAATATCCGCTGTGTCAGTCATCCTTAATCTTCAACTTAAGTCTTCATAAACTTTCCAGAAATTTGGTGGATTTCACTTTGTCAAATCAGTTGTGACTTTCTACAACTCTTTTTCTGAATTTTCCTTGTCATCCTCATAATTTTGTTCTTGTCATATATTTTCTTCAATTTTCTCTCATATGGACACGAGGTAATGTAATTGTTTTTGTTCTTAAGATGTTGCAAAAGGTGAAAGTTCTTATAATTTATATCTGTTATGGTTGCAGTTAAAACAAATTTCTACCAAAACAATGTATTGGTTCGTTTTCATGTGCCAATATATATGTACTCGTCTTAACTGATGATCATGTATGTGTGTAGAAAAGTAAATCATCATTAAGAATCCACCATCAGTGTTGAGAATTGGCGCGACATCTCAGCACTCTCCTCATTTTAAAGGTACAGTCCCCTTCACTTGTGCGTTTGCAGGGTCTCGACAGGTTTTGTGCAGTATGGCAGCGCTGTGTTTGTTTACATTCGACAGAAGGAAACTCGCGATGGTAAACATAGTATGGAATCAAATTAAAACAACATTAAAGCAAATATCTCAATGTAATGATTGTGGAATGTTTATACGACAAACCCCTGTAAATGTACTAGTGAAGGGGACTGTACCACCACTGTCAACTATTCCGGTTAACAACACTCGATTGTGATATCATCTGACCTCCAGCATAGCCTGACGAGAAACCCAAAGAGGATTTATGCCATTTGCGTCAGTATTTCACTCGTAAAAGTACCACGGACTAGTACAGTGTTTATCTTATAAAATAGAACCTCAAACTGACAACCATCACGTATTGAGAGTCGAAAATACTCAACACCATAACTCTTAATTGTGTTATTATACGTCCCTCCAACCCAACAAGTAATTCAGATAATATTTAACAATTTCGTCTAATCTACACTAATTACAAAGCGTTTCTAAGGAGACATAACCCACAGTCTCTCTAACCAGTGTAAAAATAACACGTAAACTGGCTCAATCTTCCAGCTTGTACACAACACATTACCAAGGAAACTTACCTGTCGAAAAGATTTGCAATGAACTTCCTGTCAAGCGTCTATTACAATGGAAATATCATTCGTTAATACATCGTTAATATCGCAAATCACTTACAACTTGCCAGGTCCAGCGAGTTACGAAGTGTGTGTACGTGTCTCCCAAAGTGATGTAAACATGACTTAAATAAGTGGATAAGTGTTCTGTTTCTGCCCAGGTAATGAGTCTTGTTCCGTTATACTATCCCCACCTGTTGTCTTGCTTACTATCCCCTTGAGTACAATAACACCCCCCCCCCCCGTGGAGTAGAATGGTTATATTTCATTGACTATTATGATACAATAACCCCCTTATGTAAGATGACATAACCCCTTGAGCACAATGACTTAATCCCTTGAGTACGATGATGTTGTATTCAAGGGATTACATCAAGGCACTTTAGCAGATATAACTGATGGAAATTAATATCTATGTGGTTGAATTACAATACTGTTCTGACTTACTCACTACTTTATGGTATGTCAGAGTTGATGATCGCTAAAGAGGTTGGAGATATGTCAGTGATGTGCATTCATGAAGCATTGTCTGACTTCCTGCATCTGTCAGAGTACCATCAGTGTGTATAATGAATGATGAATGTGAGGCATATGTGTTCGTGTATGTTAAGAATGAGTCAGTGTATGATGAGTGTCAGTGTATGATGAGTGTCAGTGTATGATGAGTGTCAGTGTATGATGAGTGTCAGTGTATGTTAAGAATAAGTCAGTGTATGATGAGTGTCAGTGTATGATGAGTGTCAGTGTATGTTAAGAATAAGTCAGTGTATGATGAGTGTCAGTATACGTTTAGTACGTGTCAGTGTATAACAAAGTATTATATCCATGCAAAATATCCCTTGAAGTCTTAGTGTATGATAACCATGTATGAGTGTATGATAACCATGTATGAGTGTATGATAAGCACGTATGAAGTATATAATGACTCTTCACCATCGAGGACCCGGTACACACTCTGGCCCGGTCACTGAGTTCCATTGTACACTGAAGACAACAACGAAAATAATCCGGTGTGTTAGTTTTTATAACACCATTACGCTCTCGTTGCCAGATCCGGTAATCATGATAAATAGTAATTAGTTGGCACCATTAACCGGAGAAGATTTATGTATATGACCTGTTATCCTGTTTCCCTGGGAAGATACAAGTATATTTTGGCGATTATGAAGGAGTGAACTTGACCAGTGTCCTAATGCAAAGGATTCACGAACACACACACACAGAGTTGAGTAGCATCCTGTCAGTTATTCAAGCCTGGCCGAACACATGACGTTTCTTGGAAGTGACCTTTTGAGGGCCACTTTGATCGAGGATAGGTGAGAGGAGCCAACTCGTATAGGTAAACGTCAGAGAATCACCTGAAGATCAGCCCTCTTGACCAGCTTAATTGGCCCTATTTCAAGTTTGACCATCCTAACGCTACCTGTAGGTTAAATGTATTTTGCATCACCTGAATCTAAGTATTGCTCATTCTTTTTCTTCTTTCCGGAAACTTTATTTCTCCCCAAGTTGCGGTTAGCTAATTACTTCTCGAAAAATTTATCACAAATAATATATAACAAACCAACGAATAAATATGCTCCAACTTATTCCTTACCGGCGGATTTCCTTTCTGTCTTGCCTACGTCATTTTCCTCCGGTCTGAACTCCCAGGACAATACTTATCAGATCAATATTTTCGTACACAAGAGCAGTATTTTCGTACTCATGATCAATATTTTCGTAATCATGATCAATATTTTCGTACTCAAGACTAACTTTTTTTTCTTCAGGATTTGCTAAGCACTCGGTGGGCAGGTAGAGTCCGTCCTGCTCTCCTCTAGGTATGAAAACCTCCATTACTCTACGGGGGACACGGATTAATAGCTGCCGGAAAACCTTAATTACGTACTGGTATTGCAACACAGTTTATCTTCCTGCTGTGTATTGGAAATCTCTCTCTCTCTCTCTCTCTCTCTCTCTCTCTCTCTCTCTCTCTCGTATTTCATTGCCATATGTCATCTCATACTTGCACTAACCCAAGAAACTAGTGAACCAGCTGCATGTATCACCAGGTGTGTTATAACAGCACCACAGCCTTGAGAAACGTGAGGGGTACTTGTAAGCCTGGACCTACGGCCTAGAAAACAGTGCGTTAATGTT
>NW_024719665.1:3073895-3083895 GCF_018991925.1 Homarus americanus | reverse complement strand
GTTTACAGATGTGTACCACGTTCACTCTTCAGGCGTCGGTCCCGGGAACCTTCAAGCCCTCCTGTTCGGGTGTTACCAGAGGCCCAGTAAGTGTTGGGTTTGTACAACGAAGGACCCATTATTACCTGCAACACTTAGTGAAGTGAATATAATTCAAGTGGACTTTCTGTCCAGTCAGCGATGACGAAGCTCCTGATCATTAGCTGACACATCTTGTTATTGTGAAACTAAATGACCTTCATTCTTTCTCGGCCGATTAACTGAGGAGAATCGAGTCCGGTATTCGGCGGAACGTATCATTCACATTAATGATATGATAATTCATGCCATTATCAGGTTAATCCCGTTCACTCTTGCGTAAAATTACGTATCATGTAGAAGGGGTGGGCAGTGTGAAATGCCTCAAGGCTGCAACTTACTGGAATGGCTTCTGACACTTCATGGAGTGAGGTGGCGTGAAGACCAGCGATCTAAGACAATATACTTGGTACTTGTAGTTACTTTAAATTCTTTTACAGTTAAGCAAAATTTTATCCACATCTCGGGGAGAACATGGACACCTTCACATAGTCAGGAGAACGATGACACAAGACTGACAGCAACCTACCGAAATACTTTGTGAAAAATGAGTCCCGAATTCCAATAAAAAACGACAGTGTTACATCTTAAAAGGTAATGATTCTCCCCACTGTCAACAGGGCCAGACACTTCACGTACAGATAGATAATCAAACTTAAGACAATGATCATAGGATCGTGATGGTATAAGATATGTTACGCGCTAAAGACGCATCGCTTGGGGGAAGTGGCTGGTCAGGAATTTTCCTTCATGCTTGTATATAACTTCCTGCTGCTACGCGTTTTACCTGTGTAGCCACGCACGCCCGTCACCACTTAACTTAAGGTGTTCCGTCTCCTCGTTTATTTAAGTTTTAAAGGGAAGACCCTACAGTTGTCTCTATTATGGCTGGGAGTATTGGCAGCTGTATGTCATGCGGCGACGATAACTTAAACGAGGAGCCGGATATGTGATTCTTACCGTACATTCACACGACGGTACCTCTGTGTATGCAAATTATACAAACATAAATACACACACAATCGTCTCCTAGAATATTAAACTATTTAGGCACTAAATAACTCTACAGCCACAAACCTTCAACATAGGCCATGTATGACTCCTAATAGCAATAATACAAATAAAATACATCACCACATATGCACAAACTACAGTGACTCATTTACATAATACGTAACTCAACAAAGAACATTTTACAGGTGTTGTTACTCAGGCGTTAGGAGTATTAACACCTGAGTGATGAGAATATAAATCCCTCTGAGTGTGAGAACAAGTGTGTGGCAGAATACTCGTTCATACAAGTCTCTCTGTAGTGACTCGTCAAGTTTAACTCACCTCTATCTCCCAGAATTACAGCCAAAATGAAAGGGATTATTTTACCACTACTTTAGGCCAACAGTATTACACTCACACGTAATTCGATATGATTTCAAGCCACCAATAACACTAACATTAATTTTTTTCAAGACAAACGAATGTGAATTTTAAACTCTTACTTCATACAGTTATTAATGTTCATCCAGAGTGAATCTTTGTACGTGTATTCTCCCTTATTGTTATCGGTGAGTGAGTGAGTGAGTTATTTTATCTCATTCTACGCACATAACGCTACCAGGTCAAAGGTAAATATTAGCAGGATTTAATAATTGACTTCTTTCATGGTAACATTTGACAATACTTATGTTCATTCTCTATACCTAACAGTTTATTAACCTAAACTAAACTAACTTAAACTAAACTAAACTAACCTAATGTAACCTAAGCTAACCTAACCTAATGTAACCTAACCTAATCTAACCTAACCTAAACTAAACTAAACTAATAATTTTTATTTCGGGTTCTCCATTTTCTCTTAATATACTTTTAATTTTATTACCCATATTACCTTTATCACTCTATCCATCAATTCTTTCCACATGTTCTCACTTCCACATCTTTCGCCACCCATTCATTTCTATTCTTTATCTATCTCTAGTATCTTCATTTATCAGTTATTATTATTCCACAGATATATTATAAGATCTACTTTAATTTATTGGTGTTTTAATGTCATATTTTTCATTTTCAGCTTAATTAAGGATCATTACGTTCAGATACACCTAATACCTTAAATCTTGCCTCCCATAACCATCTCCTTAATAAAAAAATAAATAAAAAAAAAAAACCAATGAGAATTGAATGCTCCTTCAATCCTCTATCCAAGATCTCAATATTAAGACCATAAGAACGTATCTCTCTCTTATTTAGAATTAGGGGACTTTAACTATGAACGCCCCTCCTCCCATCTAGAATTATGTGTTTATCTAATCTTCTCTCACACTTCCTGCCCTATCATCACCCATGACTGCCAAGAGGAACGATCAGGTAATGAGAGTGAGGATTATCACTGCTCACCCCCAGCTGCTCAGTATCAGATGGTGTAGTTTAGGTTCGCCCAGCCCACGAGGTACAAGGTGTTGTCATAACCTCTACTACGCCCTTTGTTGGGACGATGATAAGCAAACAGGTCTGGGTTTATATTCAGTTCATCATTCCTATGCTAACCCACTGTATTATAAACACGACAGCTGTACCTCAAAAGATCAAGAGCCCATGTCGTAGTGGCATCATTGATGAGGGACACTGTAACACTAGCTGCAGATAAAGTGGAGTAAAGCAAAAAGTAATTATCTGTTCTTTACTCTACGTGAAATATCCTCTGCTGCTACACAACATATATACAACGGTGTGTAAGTTGACAGTGCTGGCGTGAGTTGCGACCATTTGAGAGATTTTCTAGCTGGGTTAAACTTATCCTGACATTACATATCCAGTTGCATGTTGGACTCAGCCTCGTGTGTAGCGAACATGATGAATGGTTTCCTCAAATCTAGTGTTACGAGCGAGGTTCACGCTGACACATACTCACTCACTTCCTATGTGTTGTATGTCAGTTGTAGTGACGGCGGGGGAGGAACACCGTATTAGCGTGTCAGTCAGTGCATTTAGGTACAAGCCTAAGGTGAGGAGTCTTCACTTACATATAAGATATACTTCAAGGTAGTCCTTTTATCTTTAAGTCGTAAGTTACAGCTTGAGTGACAGCCACATCGCCTCACTGTCTGTTGACCGAACAATAATATCTTACATAAATCAACAAAAATAAGATTACAAGACTCAACTTGGCCAATTCATCCTTCAGATAATCCTAAAGTAGTGTAATAATAATTCAGAGCAGCACAACTCACACCAGCGAGAAGCGTCTGCTGCTTTTGGAGCCTCGATGGGTGGATGACACTCCTGCTTGGCAGATACTGGCTCCCAGTTTTCTTTTGTGTATACATGAGCCGTCTTTCCCTCACTAAGTTTCGGGTATTTGGTGACATCTTGTCCATGACTTCACGCAAGTCTTATCTCTATTGTGTGTTCAGTTATATATTTTGTCATCTGCACTTACCAACACGAGCTGCTCAGTACACCACAGCGTGCATATTTCATCGTGGTCATTTCAGTCTCCACGTATCTCCCATATGGTGCACGTGAACCGATTGGAAGGGAAACAGAAATAACAGGACTTCCGCCATTACAGGGGACTACACTGATCAAGGAGCCAGGAAGAGACTGTCATCGTAGTGTTGCTCAAACGGACTCCAGACATCTACTTTAGGGGCGGCTGGGACCATCTAGATTCACAGGTAAACACAACTATTTCCTGCCCTTGATCAGCGTCTCCGTGAATTAATACTGGACATGTTTATAGTGTAGCACTGATTACAACCAAGTAATTTGCCTCCGTGTACACTGAGACTGATAAATCGTTCGAAATTATTTTTTGTAACAAGTATGTAAAACTTGATCTAATATTTTACGCATGTTAAAAATAATCTTTGACCATGTCTCCTGTATCTCCCGTTACCATTCGAGTATCACTGAAGAGTGCCACAGTCCGGACGCTTTCTGTAGGTATATGCAGTCTGGCGGGAGTTCAGTAATTGAGTGTCACCCACGTAGACATCCGTCGTCAACTTTACGGTCACTTAGACATTGTCTAAGTTAGACAATGTTCTTCTTCAGTAGGTTTTACGGAGTTTATTTATATCACGATATTTTTTTTCCTTAGGATATAATGATAATCTAAACATTTGAGGTGGAGGAGGAAGTCGGGCCTATCCGTGTTATATGAGAAGGACGTTGAAATCCACTTGGACGTTGGTGGCGTGAGTCTCAACTATCATAAGACCAAACCAGACGTCCATATACTCCTGTGTGTGAACTGTAGTGTAATAAAACGACCCGAAGTTTAGTAACAATGTCGCTGAAGGATCACATATCGATAACACTAGCACTCGTTGTCTTACACGGCGAGTAGTGAACTTGACTTGTTTACGGTAGATGCAAAATGCAATATAAAATGTGGCCAAAATATGTTCACGGAATGTCATAGGGGAAGGATATAGGTTAATTATGAGACTACTTTGTGGAAAAAAGCTCTATGCTGATTCACTGATCCAAGAACGACGCCTGTAACATTATGGAGCTGTAGTTAGTCTTTAAGTCCTTATACATTAATCGATTAAAGGAAATAAAAAACCCATAAGAGTACATCCAAAAATTATACACTCGTTGATTTTATTTACAACAGTCCATTAAAACTTTTTAGAGAGATGTCATGACTCGATACTGAGTGTGTTTGGTAATCTATGAGATAATGGAAGTTGCCTGCAGAGGGACGAGCAACCTGGAAACCACTACCAATCACATGTGCGCTACTCACTGATCTTAAACTATTAGATTCTTATGAGTGGATGTACTGCTTCCAGGTTGTTGGTAGGGCGGGGAAGGTATCATGCATCAAATCACACAATATATCTATCACTTGTGGTTTGTTCAGGAAACTATTTATCTGGTTTCTGAAGGTGGAAGTACATCATTAGATAAGAGTTATGTCCATGCAGGGTTATGGATGGCCGGCAAGGGTTATAATGATCGCCGTGGTGATGGACGGCCAAGTTACTGTAGGGAAGGTTTATGGGAAGTCGTCATGGGGTAATGGTCGTCAGGGAGCAGGAGGAATATCACGAAACACGGCGTAAACTGTGGCTAATGTTCTTAGTTCAGTCAAAATGTGCCAAGGATGAACAACTACTTTATATTATGGTTTCTACTTCGCTGGTGATGACCAAGACGCTTCCAAGGGTTTTGACAATTGGGCGTCACGTCCTGATCTACAGTGTGGTCTCTCGGCGGCCAAAAAAAGGGCTGCACTGACCTCATAAAATATACGAGTTTATATATGTGATGGACGTCGGACCCTCATGTACGCCACGGAATTTAAGAGGAATATTTACTAAAGATAACCTAATAAATAGTAACTTTTTTCAATACACAGATCCACTAGGGAGCAGTAAGGATACAACACACTGACTTCTACACCCCGTTTTTTACTGGACACAATGAGGCAGCATTATCTTCCCTTCCCTAGTTAAAGAGTTAGGTGAACCAGTGATCTATAGCCAGGAGGTGATAGCTGACCTGACCAACCTTGTCCAAACTGTCGCTCATACCACAAACAAAAGATATGTTAGTCTGGATATCAAAAAAATAATAATAATAATAAAACAAATCTGGTTGGTTGTGTGAATGACGTATTGCAAAATCCAACTCCAGTTAAAAGAATTTCGTAAATTACCGCATTGTAATTCGTAGTTTATAGTTAACTTAAAAAAAAAGCTAATTTGTTAATTGTTTACATCAATATCATGACTACAACTTTATGTCATCATGCTATTGTTCGGGATATTTTAATGTTCTGTTTATTATCTTACAACACTCAAGTTGTTCTCCCCAGTTATAGTATAATTATTAATTTTTGTGTAACTTTATTTTTTTCTCAACTCTTTCGGACGAAGAGAAGAAAGAAAAATACAAAATAAAGCAAGAAAGAAAAACGATATAAAAGAGACAATGAAGAAAAAAGGAGAATATTTTTTTGTTCATTTATTCTTCTATTCCCATAAAAAAAACCACAACGCCAAATTTATAACCATATAACCAATCAGTTGAAAGTAAACCAAACCAAACCAAAGTTATTGTTGCAGTAAGTATCTCAAAGACTAACGGACACAATATGTTAAGTAGGAGATGTGGTTCGCCTGGCCATCAGCCATATCTGTCGTGACGGAGGCCTCAAAACGCTCCTGCATGCTTGATGAATTTACGACTCTGCAGGAGCTGGAGGTATAGAATTATCTTGTTGCGGACTATGATTACCTGCAAAAAATATCTTGGGAATATCGCATCTGAGGAAGAGTATAGTGGACGTAGATGCTTGTGGCGTGAGTGAGTACATGTGTATTGTCCTGTTCGTCTCGTGGCTCTATCCCTAAGAGACGCCTCTGAGGAAGATGCACCAAGGCTCACCAACTCACAGTCAACACATGACAGTATCTGCAACTGAGCAGATTTCATGAGAATTTATACTTGTCTCTTGTGGTTTTAACAAGACCGAATTAGCTAGAGGCAACACTTGTGGTTTTGAGGAACAGATTAAGTACGATGCATAATTATGCGATAAATCAGACGTCCACAACAGGAAGAATAGCATTAGCGGGTCTAAGTAATACCACAAACGTCGCCAGTGTAAGACAACTTGGGGGGAGCAAATGGCGCATTGAGGTTAGAAAGAGTCCATATATCAAGTGTATGCAGGAGGGAGGATTTGCCAGAGCACCGGAGCGTGTGTCCATGACCACTTATCTGGTGATACATGCCCTGTGGGGTTACACGAGAAAATCCTCAGAGAACCCACGTCAAACTGGTTCAAGCTGTGGCGATGCAGAACACGAGGCTTTGTGTGTGATTTAGGAATATAGTTTACCACAATAAAGATCCAGTTTGATGTGCAGGCGTAGAGACCAAGAGGGAGTGGAAGAAAACAAAAGACAATGAGAGAGAGAGAGAGAGAGAGAGAGAGAGAGAGAGAGAGAGAGAGAGTATATAGCGAACACATCACACCCAAACAGAGGCTCTAGTGGCAATACAACACTCCTTCCAGACATGAAACACGAAAACATTACACAAAGAAATGAACGTAATAGTGGTAGAGAAAAACTTAAAGAACTTTTAGACAGAAGACACGAACAACAGGAGAAGAGTAAGAGAAGAAGAAGAAGAAGGAGGTGACAGATTATACATAGACGAAACAGGTGGATGATAGGAAGTGTAAAAGACAAAAGAGGAGACACATAGAAAACTAATAAAAACAAATGTTAAGTGGACAAGATGAACAACTTAATGGGAAGAAACGGTGAACTGTAGTGCAGAACATGTGGTGAACAAGAACAAGCGTCATAACGAGAGAGAGAGAGAGAGAGAGAGAGAGAGAGAGAGAGATAAAAAAAAAATGAACTAATGCACCAGATGTTGAATAATTTAAACATCAGAACAACAACACAAAAACAAACCAAGGAGGAAATAAATGAAGTAAATAGTTTGTAAATGAGAAGAAATTTATAGTAAACACTTAAATAATCCTTGTCAACTGAACACGAAAACAATCACAAAGACACAATGGGGGGAGGGAGGGGGGGGAGGAGGGGGGAGGGGGGAGGGTGGAGGGTGTTTATTCTGACTCACACCAACTTCCCATTCTGCTGCTGCTGGCTTAACAAGTACTGTAGTGTGATCCAGGGAGTGTGTTTTGACCAAGTGTCTGACTGTAAACTTTTTTGTTTTGGTTGTGACCCATACATTGAGTCGTGGTACAGAGGCTGAGTCGTGGTAGGTGAGTCGTGGTACAGAGGTTAAGTCGTGGTATAGAGGTTGAGTCGTGGTACAGAGGCTGAGTCGTGGTAGGTGAGTCGTGGTACAGAGGTTGAGTCGTGGTACAGAGAGTCGTAGAGTCGTGGTACAGAGGTTGAGTCGTGGAGTCGTGGTTCAGAGAGTGAGTCGTGGTACAGAGGTTGAGTCGTGGTTCGAAGTTGAGTCGTGGTATAGAGGTTGAGTCGTGGTAGGTTGAGTCGTGTATAGAGGTTGAGTCGTGCAGAGGTTGAGTATAGAGGTTGAGTCGGGTACAGAGGTTGAGTCGTGGTTCAGAAGTTGAGTCGTGGTACAGAGGTTGAGTCGTGGTCCAGAGGTTGAGTCGTGGTACAGAGGCTTGGTACAGTCCGTGGTACAGAGGTTGAGTCGTGGTAGAGGTGGAGTCGTGGTACAGAGGTTGAGTCAGTGCTGTGTACAGAGGTTGAGTCGGGTACAGAGAGGTTGGGAGTTGAGTCGTGGTTCAGAGGTTGAGTCGTGGTTCAGAGGTTGAGTCGGGTGAGGTTGAGCAGAGAGGTTGAGGTGGTTCAGAGGTTGAGTCGTGGTACAGAGGTTGAGGTCGTGGTGGAGGTTGAGAGAGTCGTGGTACAGAGGTTGAGTCGTGGTAGGTTGAGTCGTGGTACAGAGGTTGAGTCGTGGTATAGAGGTTGAGTCGTGGTACAGAGGCTGAGTCGTGGTAGGTGAGTCGTGGTATAGAGGTTGAGTCGTGGTTCAGAGGTTGAGTCGTGGTACAGAGGTTGAGTCGTGGTACAGAGGTTGAGTCGTGGTACAGAGGTTGAGTCGTGGTCCTGATTGGTATCAGTATTAGATTAACGTTCATGGAATATCTCGGTCGAGTGATTAGTTTACGGTTCAAGAAATTGGCCACAATCACGGCTTTTTGATATTCTTTTTTTTTTCTCGTTACATTCATAGTGCAATACCTTGTTTGTGGTCCGGAGGCTGGATTATTATCTATAATTTATGATGTGGTCCAGCGCCTGTTTTCTCATCCCAGCGTTAGACTGTCGCTCTGAACTACAATTGTGGTGTAGTGCCTTGGTTTTGGTAAAATTACTGAATTTTAACTTTAGTTAGAACTTGCTGTCAGAAGGGAAGAGTTGTTGTGGTCTGGTTAACAAGCTCGGATGAGTTTTAAGAGGGGGAGCTTGTAGTGTAAATGTAGAGTGCATCCACGAGTTTGTTTTTGGTGACAGTTTGTGCCGATACCAAGCTTGTTTTTGTTTTTGTTTTAACAGTTTGGAAATAATCAAAGGTGATGATGGAGAGACTAAACGTGGCGACACATTACATTAGTGTCCAAGTTTATGGCTCAGGCGACGAGTAGTGGAAGAGAGGAACGTTTGGCTATAATGTGTACTGAAGCAAACGTCACGACAGCCAAGGTCAAGGTTACAGGAGAAGGTTACACATTTGTCCTCATTTCCATACTGATGATGCATATCAAAATACATAATAAACATTATGAAAAGTAACCTCAATATGACTGGACACAAAACTTGACTCTTAACTACATCAACGACGACTACGAGGAGATCACCTGAAGATTAGACACCCAAATAATTTCACCTGAAGTGTAACCAACCAAACATTACCTGCGGTAGTTAAGGGAGAAAGAGAATTTAAGGTACAGTTGCCTCTTGGAGCACCTGTATCCCTTGTGGTGACGTTAAGGCACAGGTGTCACGGTCGCATTACTAAACTTATGATGAATGAATGGAAAGTTGTCCTGTAACGATGGAGCTGATTGGTGGACAAGTTCGGGTGTTGGACATCGATATAAGGGACTGTACTCTCTCATATAATCCGCTAAATAGAGGTCTCTGTATAGTGATGACGCTCTCGATAATGTGGTGTGTCCGTCGCCCCCACGTCAGAAATGTCTTGCCCACCTGCCCACCAGTCCTGTTACATGCTGCATGGTTTACCTCTGCTATAGGCTAGGACTATAATGGTTTACCTCTGCTGTAGGCTAGGACTATAATGGTTTACCTTTGCTATAGGCTAGGACTATAATGGTTTACCTCTGCTATAGGCTAGGACTATAATGGTTTACCTCTGCTATAGGCTAGGACTATAATGGTTTACCTCTGCTATAGGCTAGGACTATAATGGTTTACCTCTGCTA